>NC_056441.1:25536026-25784117 GCF_018296145.1 Oncorhynchus tshawytscha
ACAGTGTTGTAATGATGTGCAAATAGTTAATCTACAAAAGGGAAAAATAAATAAACATAAATATGGGTTGTATTTACAATGGCGTTTATTCTTCACTGGTTGACCGTTTCTTGTGGCAACACATCATAAATCTTGCTGCTGTGATGTCACACTGTGGTATTTCACCCAGTGGATATGGAAGTTAATCAAAATCGGGTTTGTTTTCGAATTCTTTGTGGATCTGTGTAATCTGAGGGAAATATGTGTCTCTGATATGGTCATACATTGGACAGGAGGTTAGGAAGTGCATCTCAGTTTCCACCTCATTTTGTGGGCAGTGTGCACATAGCCTGTCTTCTCCTCAGAGCCAGGTCTGCCTTCGGTGGCCTTTCTCAATAGCAAGGATATGTTGCCCTTATTTCTTTCTCTCTCCCTGTCTCCCCCCTTCTATCTCTCTCCAACCTATCTCACCTCCTCCCCCTTCTATCTCTCTCGCTCCAACCTATCTCACCTCCTCCCACTTCTATCTTTCTCTCCAACCTATCTCACCTCCTCCCCCTTCTATCTCTCTCACTCCAACCTATCTCACCTCCTCCCCCTTCTATCTTTCTCTCCAACCTATCTCACCTCCTCCCCTTCTATCTCTCTCTCTCCAACCTATCTCACCTCCTCCCACTTCTATCTCTCTCTCCAACCTATCTCACCTCCTCCCCTTCTATCTTTCTCACTCCAACCTATCTCACCTCCTCCCCCTTCTATCTCTCTCACTCCAACCTATCTCACCTCCTCCCCCTTCTATCTCTCTCACTCCAACCTATCTCACCTCCTCCCACTTCTATCTCTCTCTCCAACCTATCTCACCCCCCCCTTCTATCTCTCTCAATCCAACCTATCTCACCTCCTCCCCCTTCTATCTCTCTCTTTCCAACCCATCTCACCTCCTCCCCTTCTATCTCTCTCTCTCCAACCTATCTCACCTCCTCCCCCTTCTATCTCTCTCACTCCAACCTATCTCACCTCCCCCTTCTCTCTCTCTCTCTCTCCAACCTAGCTCACCTCCTCCCCTTCTATCTCTCTCTCCAACCTAGCTCACCTCCTCCCCCTTCTATCTCTCTCTCTCCAACCAATCTCACCTCCTCCCCCTTCTATCTCTCTCTCCAACCTAGCTCACCTCCTCCCACTTCTATCTCTCTCTCTCCAACCTAGCTCACCTCCTCCCACTTCTATCTTTCTCTCTCCAACCTATCTCACCTCCTCCCCTTCTATCTCTCTCAATCCAACCTATCTCACCTCACTCTCCTCCAACCTAGCTTCTATCTCTCTCTCCAACCTAGCTCACCTCCTCCCCCTTCTATCTCTCTCGCTCCAACCTATCTCACCTCCTCCCCTTCTATCTCTCTCTCTCAACCTAGCTCACCTCCTCCCCCTTCTATCTTTCTCTCTCCAACCTAGCTCACCTCCTCCCCCTTCTATCTCTCTCTCTCCAACCTAGCTCACCTCCTCCCCTTTCTATCTCTCTCTCCAACCTAGCTCACCTCCTCCCCTTCTATCTCTCTCTCTCTCCAACCTATCTCACCTCCTCCCCTTCTATCTCTCTCTCCAACCTATCTCACCTCCTCCCACTTCTATCTTTCTCACTCCAACCTATCTCACCTCCTCCCCCTTCTATCTCTCTCTTTCCAACCTATCTCACCTCCTCCCCCTTCTATCTCTCTCTTTCCAACCTATCTCACCTCCTCCCCCTTCTATCTCTTTCTCTCCAACCTAGCTCACCTCCTCCCCTTCTATCTCTCTCGCTCCAACCTATCTCACCCCTCCCCCCTTCTATCTCTCTCTCTCCAACCTAGCTCACCTCCTCCCCCTTCTATCTCTCTCTCCAACCTAGCTCACCTCCTCCCCCTTCTATCTCTCTCTCTCCAACCTATCTCACCTCCTCCCCCTTCTATCTCTCTCTCCAACCTAGCTCACCTCCTCCCACTTCTACCTTTCTCTCCCTCCTATTCAGCCCTTGTCTTTCTGGCCCAGTCTTGGCGCTGGCCTGGGGGCACCCAGCATATATCTTCATTCTTCTCTTCTCTCTCAGCAGATTGTAACACTCTGCTCCACTAAGCTTCTGACGTACATACAGGATCGGCTGACCGTCCCTATTCAAGACAAGCAGCAGGCTTCTTAACCAGGCTGGACAGTGGAGACAGAGGCTGACATCTCAATAAAGCCTTGTACTGTTTTGAATTAGAACTGAAGATCTGTGTTCATAGCATGTTTTAGTGCATCTATCATTGATGCGTGATTGATATGAAAGTCAACGTTAAGCCAACAAATTTCAAGCAGATATGCAGATTTTTTTATATTTCTGATTATTTTTTAAGCAAAGCAACTACAAAGTGAATCACACACACACACACGTTATGTTCTTCGATCCTTGTGGGGACCTAAAAAATATTTCATTCAAAATTCTATTTTTCTCATCCCATAACCTTAACCCAAACCCTATACTTAACTCCTAACCCTCAACCTAACCCCTTACACTAACCCTAATTGTAACACTAACCCTAATTGTAACACTAACCCTAATTGTAACCTTAACCCTTAACCTAACCACTAACACTAATTGTAACACTAACCCTTAACCTAACCACTAACACTAATTGTAACCCTAACCCTTAACCTAACCACTAACCCTAATTGTAACCCTAACCCTTAACCTAACCACTAACACTAATTGTAACCCTAACCCTTAACCTAACCACTAACACTAATTGTAACCCTAACCCTTAACCTAACCACTAACACTAATTGTAACCCTAACCCTTAACCTAACCACTAACACTAATTGTAACCCTAACCCTTAACCTAACCACTAACACTAATTGTAACCCTAACCCTTAACCTAACCACTAACACTAATTGTAACCCTAACCCTTAACCTAACCACTAACACTAATTGTAACCCTAACCCTTAACCTAACCACTAAGCTTAAATGAGCCTTTGTCCTCATGGGGATGTAGGAAATGTCCCCATGAGGGATAATTTTTCCTGCTTTTACTATCCTTGTGGGGACTTACGGAAATTGTAGGTCCCCACAAGGATAGAATAACCGACCCAGACACACACACACACATACCATACGCACACACACAAAACATACGCACGCGTGCATGGACACATGCACACAAACACACCATACATACTTATGCGTGGACACACACACACACACACACACACACACACACACACACACACACACACACACACACACACACACACACACACACACCAAAGCATACACATGCATGCATGGACACATGCACAAACACACCATACATACTTATGCGTGGACACACACACACACACACACACACACACACACACACACACACACACACACACACACACACACACACACACACACACACACACACATACCACACATATGCACACACACACACACACACACACCATACATACTTATGCGTGGACACACACACACACATACCACACACACGCACACACACACACAAAGCATACGCATACATGCATGGACACACACACACGCACACACACATACAGGCTCATCTGGGTCATGTTCTCTGTTTCTGAGTGTAATGACTATTATTAGAATTGGGGCTATGATGACTGCCAGCTGGGGTAGACAGACACATCAGGAAAACGGGTTCCTTTGTGTGAATGCGTGTGTGTGTGTGTGATTGATTGTGGAGTATTCAACAATACCAACATAGTGGAGTGTCTTTTGAACTGTTCTCCAACTCTCTGACAGTCAGACAGTAGTGTCAGTGTTCTCATCTCCCCTAGGCAGAGACAGAGGCCGGAGGCAACTCCTGTCTGACTATATTTCAGACACAGGATGCATGTTAACAGGCCTGATGAGTTGTACACTGGAAGACTGTCATTATATACGCAGGAACACAGCAGTGAGGTTGTGAATAATGTACAGATGTAGGATCTTTAGTTGCTGAGAATTATTTTCCTGCACTGCAGGAAATGCAGATGAGCTTGGTGATTTACATAAATCCACAGAAAACCTGCACTAACACACAATTAAATGAACAGTATTCCACTTTTCATGCAGCCTACTTTTGACCAGCTTATATAATATCCTAAACACCGACGAAGCAACATTATGGACTAAACGTTCAAATTCTGCTGCTGCAGGATTCATTTGCTATGACACCACTATGTCAAATTAAGACACTATATCTGTATTTGTGAAGGGAAAATTGTACAAAGAATTTAGATGAGGATTACATTTAGACATTTGCGTACAGTGATTGAATGACTAGTTACATGCATTTCATCTCATTACTTTATACTCTTCCTTTGTTACATTACACAAGCAACCTTTTTGTGGTTTTTTGTATTTCAGTTTAGTTGAAAGCATTGTCAAACAATGAACTAATCTAAAACTCCTATGTAAATCCAACAGGTAAATCATTCACAAGTTATTCAAATAAACCAAGGAAATACAGTCTGCAGAATCAAATCTCACTTCTCAGTAGAAAAGGAAACTCCTCATTTCCACTCCAGTATGTATCAAATCACACACTTCATTTCAATAGATTGTTCTTCAAACTTTCCAACACACTCATTCACTCACTCACTCACTCACTCACTCACTCACTCACTCACTCACTCACTCACTCACTCACTCACTCACTCACTCACTCACTCACTCACTCACTCACTCACTCACTCACTCACACACACACACACACACACACACACACACACACACACACACACACACACACACACACACACACACACTCACTCACTCACTCATTCACAAAGACAGACAGGCAGATAATCGACTTAAAGTACACTTGAAGTAACACATAATAATCCACTAACAAAAGAGAAAAAGGAGGAGAAAATGGCATCCTTTAACATAATCAGATCAATTTTCTCTGTGTGCTGAGCCACATTGACCTCCTGCTTTTGATTTCTGCCTCTATTAGAAATGAAGCACTTTCATGTTGTAGAACGTTGACAAATCACATTACGGACTGTGTGTTAGCAGTGTGTGTGTGTATCTGAACATGTGTGTGTTTACGTTTGCGTGTGTTTGTATGTATATGTGTGTGTGTGTGTGTGTGTGTTAGTGTGTGCCTGTGTGTGTGAGTGTGTGTGTGTGTGTGTGTTAGCAGCTTCTGTCCTGCTCTGAGGGTAGTTTAGACTGAGGACGACACAGCTCCATGTCCTCTCTCCCCTCTTTCCCTTTTCTCTGCCCTCCTGTCTCTTTCGCTCCCTCTCCCCCTCTCTCTCTCTCTCTCTCTCCCCACTCCTCTCTCCCTCTCCCCCTCTCTCTCCTCTCCCACTCCCCCCCCCTCTCTCCCCTCTCCCACTCCCTCTGAAGTGAACTGTCTTTAGATCATTCCCTGACATTACCATCAGACAGCTGGAGGTAAATAAAGACATTAAAAACACATAGAGGACAAGCTGGACCCTGGGAGACCAGGGGAGACTGGAGCAGCACACTGTGTGTGTGTGAGTGCATGTGTGTGTGTGTGTGTCATCCAGAGTGTATGTTGTCTACCTCTAACTCAGCGGTTCCCAATCGTCTGTTCTGGGCACCACCAAATTACCGTCAAAAGGTCTCGAAGACCACCATCCCTGAATCACAGAAATGTTTAACATTAAATATCTTGGTGGTCAAATTTAGAGTACATTTGATCACTGAATGTAAAAGCCTATTGTTAATATTAGTATTAACAATTTGCATTGTGAAAAGTAACGTAAAATTGCTTATAATACCCTTAATCCCCCCAACTGTTTTTATTCTTAGAAGAAGGAAAAAAATCATACAAAAAATACAAATTTGCAGACCACCTGCAGTACCCCTCGCAGACCACAGGTTGAAAACTACTGTTCTACATCTCTCTGCTCATCAAACTGGTTCAATCAAACCAATCCTGTTATGCAGAATGCTACGGAACTAAGGAGAAGAAAAGACCGGAACAGCGAGGAAAAGGGTTCATTCCAAACCAATTCACATCCCTGCCAAGGAACTGTCAGATATGGCAACATGTTAAAATGTTCCATCCCTGTGGCGGAACACTGAATCAGAATGTTGGGGCGGAACATTGGAGTGAACATTCTAGACATGTTATTAAGTGGGGTTAAGTGATATAATATAATCCTTACCTCATAGAAATATAATTAGAACACATGATACCCTGGCATTGTTGAATACTTGTTTCTGATTGGCTTTAAGGGCATTCTAGAGCGTGCATTATTTAAGTGATAATGCCCTCAAAGCCCGGTGTTTGGAGGATATATTGGCACGGGTGTTGTTAGGCCTGAGACGAAGTCGAGGACCGGCAAACCATGCCAATATATCCTCCAAACACCGCCTTCGAGGGCATTATCACTTTCATACAACGGGTTACCAACATATTCAAATAATGATTGACATATTTTAATTCAAAAAGTTATTTTGATTAATTGATTCATACTATTTCATCCCTCCACAAGATATAGTCCCGACACAAATCTAGGGTTGCTACCCAAGCCGGCTGGTCATTCTATCGGTTTGGTTGACAGAGACGCGACCCAGTCGTTCAGTCTTTTTATTCGTTCAGTCTTTTTATTCTATAGACGCGACTCAGTCGTTCGTTCTATATGTTCTATTGCCATACTGGCTGGCAACATTCTTATCCCTTGCTTGCTAGCTAGCCAACTACGGCTAACTTACAGTCAAGTCAAATAATAGCAAAGTAGCGGTTTATACAAATCTCCGCTGTTGAAAACTAAATGTTAGTCTAAAAGAAATGTGATATAACGTCTAGATGGTTTTTATAGTGGAGATCAAGTTTAGAAATTGCCTGGCTGGGCTGATGAGACAGTGGATTGCACAGAGTAAATAGGGATTTTAACGTCATAGATTTAGCCGGTGGTAACTTGTGGAATAGACACCGGCTGGAATGCGGTTTTAACCAATCAGCATTCAGGATTAGACCCACCCGTTGTATAATTCCATATAACGCAGGGTATAATTGCAAGGTATAATTCAATGGCTATGAAGTCCATTCTTACATGTTCTATTTTTGAGCTGCTTTTGAAAGCAATAGTCGAAATGACAACATTATTGGCATTGTTTAATCACATTTTCATAAAATCAAGCTAGGATTGGTTAGCTAAGCTACAGTAGCAAGTTTGTTTATTTGGTTACCAAGACAACTACTGTAGCTATCTTGCTAGCCAGTAAACTTGCTAGCTACTTCAGTGGATGCTATCACATTTCTACTGGCAAATTAATACCTTTCTAGTGGCAAATATGTTAAATTATAGCCATGAGGCCTCCCGGGTGGCGCAGTGGTCTAAGGCACTGCATCGCAGTGCTAGCTGTGCCACCAGAGACTCTGGGTTTGAGCCCAGGCTCTGTCACAGCCAGACGTGACCGGGAGGTCCATGGGGCGACGCACAATTGGCCTAGCGTTGTCTGGTATAGGGAGGGTTTGGCCGGTAGGGACATCCTTGTCTCATCACACACTAGCGACTCCTGTGGGGTGCTGGGCGCAGTGCACACTAACCAGGTCGCTAGGTGTACAGTGTTTCCTCTGACACATTGTTGCAGCTGGCTTCTGGGTTGGATGCGCGCTGTGTTAAGAAGCGCGCATCCATGGTTGGGTTGTGTTTCTGAGGACGCATGTCTCTCCCGAGCCCGTACGGGACCTTTGTTTTGTCTTTATTTAGTATGGTCAGGGCGTGAGTTGGGGTGGGCAGTCTATGTGTGTTTTTCTATGTTTTTCTATTTCTATCTTTGGCCTGATATGGTCCTCAATCAGAGGCAGCTGTTTATCGTTGTCCCTGATTGAGAACCATATTTAGGTAGCCTGGGTTTCACTGTTGGTTTGTGGGTGTTTGTTTCCGTGTCTGTGTTTGTCGCCACATGGTACTGTTTCGGTTTGTTCACGTTTATTGTTTTTGTATTTTAGTGTTCAGTTTATGTCTTTAAAATAAACATCATGAACACTTACCACGCCGCATCTTGGTCCGATCCCTGCTACACATCTTCAGACGAAGAGGAGGAAATCAGCCATTACACCCGTATTTCAATGAAAGAATAAATGTTTTGTTTTTGAAATGATAGTTTCCGGATTCGACCATATTAATGACCAAAAGGCTCGTATTTCTGTGTGTTATAATTAAGTCTATGATTTGATATTTGATAGAGCAGTCTGACTGAGCGATGGTAGGCAGCAGCAGGCTTGTACGCATTCATTCAAACAGCACTTTGATGCGTTTTCCCAGCATCTCTTTGGTGTGCTTCAAGCATTGATCTGTTTATGACTTCAAGCCTATCAACTCCCGAGGTTAGGCTGGTGTAACCGATGTGAAATGGCTAGCTAGTTAGCGGGGTGCGCACTAATAGTGTTTCAATCGGTGACATCACTTGCTCTGAGACTTGGAGTAGTTCTTCCCCTTGCACTGCAAGGGCCGTGGCTTTTGTGGAGCGATGGGTAACGATGCTTCGAGGATGGCTGTTGTCATTGTGTTCCTGGTTCGAGCCCAGGTAGGGGCAAGGAGAGGGACGGAAGCTATACTACACTGGCAATACTAAAGTGCCTATAAGAACATCCAATAGTCAAAGGTTAATGAAATACAAATGGTATAGAGAGAAATAGTCCTATAATTCCTATAACAACTACAACCTAAAACTTCTTACCTGGGAATATTGAGGCCTCATGTTAAAAGGAACCACCAGCTTTCATATGTTCTCATGTTCTGAGCAAGGCACTTAAACGTTAGCCTTTTTTACATGGCACATATTGCACTTTTACTTTCTTCTCCAACACTTTGTTTCTGCATTATTTAAACCAAATTGAACATGTTTCATTATTTATTTGAGACCTCTACTGTAGACATGCAGACTCACTAGTTGAGTCGCAGAACTTGAAAGGTTTTATCACAAGGATAGAATGCTCTGTGAACTTTGTAATTAAATCATGCTTGCACTATACACTGAACAGACAAAGATTATCTATCCTTTTTAAATGAAGCTGGAAGCTTTTCAGACAGCCCAAAAAAGAAGATGCGGACAAGGTCAAACCTATAAAAGCCGTCATTTTTTTATAGCCATAGAGATACTTGAGTCTACTTGAAAAATCTATAGCCGTTGTCATGGACATTCACAAAAGCCAATATCCTAAATTGAGGCCAGAGATGACGGGATTGTGGTTCTCTACCACATGTTATGTGATGTCCTTCTAGATTGAAAAGTGTTTGGTTGTTGTTGTTATCCTTACTGAACACCACCAGCCTCCTGCGCTGTACACTGAACTACATTTGCGCCACAAAGTAAAGCTTTCTCTATGTATCTAAGCCTTATAGTGTATTATTCTGTTCTTCTTCTCGTAACTACAGGTTATTCTTCTTTTCTCAGAGGCAGTGAATCAATCTGTTCTATTGACAGAGAGCAGACAATATGATTTTTATGAATGGGTTTGTAGGCGAAAGAGGTCCTGGGACTTCAGAACGGTCTATTGGACTTGGGAACTCTGCTACACTATGTTGATTATGGCCTAATGTTTGTGCTCTACAGGTATAAGTAAAATACCTACCGTACCAGTCAAAAGTTTGGACACAACTACTCATTCCAGGGTTTTTATTATTTGTTTCTACATTGTAGAATAATAGTGAAGACATCAAAACTATGAAATAACACATATAGAATCATGTAGTAGCCAAAAAGTGTAAAACAAATCAAAATATATTTGTGATTTTAGATTCTTCAAAGAAGCCACCCTTGGCCTTGATGACAGCTTTGCTCACTCTTGGCATTCTCTCAAACAGCTTCATGAGGTAATCACCTGGATTGCATTTCAATTAACAGGTGTGCCTTGGTAAAAGTTAATTTGTGGAATTTCTTTCCTTCTTAATGCGTTTGAGACAATCAGTTGTGTTGTGACAAGGTAGGGGCGGTACACAGAAGATAGCCCTATTTAGTAAAAGACCAAGTCCATACATATTATGGCAAGAACAGCTCAAATAAGCAAAGAGAAAAGACAGTCCATCATTACTTTAAGAAATGGTCAGTCAATACGAGAAATTTCAAGAACTTTTAAAGTTTCTTCAAGTACAGTCGCAAAAACCATCAAGCGCTATGATGAAACTGGCTCTCATGAGGACCGCCACAGGAAAGGAAGACCCAGAGTTACCTCTGCTGCAGAAGATAAGTTCATTTGAGTTACCAGCCTCAGAAATTGCAGCCCAAATAAATGCTTCACAGAGTTCAAGTAACAGACACATCTCAACATCAACTTTTCAGAGGAGACTGCGTGAATCAGGCCTTCATGGTAAAATTGCTGCAAATAAACCACTACTAAAGGACACCAATAAGAAGAAGAGACTTGCTTGGGCTATGGACATTAGACCGGTAGAAACCTATCCTTTGGTCTGATGAGTCCAAATTTGAGATTTTTGGTTCCAACCGCCGTGTCTTTGTGAGACGCATTTTTGATTCTTAAAAGTAGCTGGATGATCTCTGCATGTGTGGTTCCCACCGTGAAGCATGGAGGAGGAGGTGTGATGGTGCTTTTCTGGTGACACTGTCTGCATTCTGCAGAGATATGCCATCCCATCTGGTTTGTGCTTAGTGGGAATATCATTTTTTTTCAACAGTACAATGACCCAACACACCGCTGTGTGAGGGCTGTGTAAGGGCTATTTGACCAAGAAGGAGAGTGACGGAGTGCTGCATCAGATTGACTTGACCTCCACAAACACCCAACCTCAACTCAATTGAGATGTTTTGGGATGAGTTGGACAGCTGAGTGAAGGAAAAGCTGCCAACAAGTGCTCAGCATATGTGGGAACTCCTTCAAGAAAAGCATTCCAGGTGAAGCTAGTTGAGAGAATGCCAAGAGTGTGCAAAGCTGTAATCAAGCTACTTTGAAGAATCTAAAATCTAAAATATATTTGGATTTGTTTAACACTTTTTTGGTTACTACATGATTCCATAAGTGTTATTTCATAGTTTTGATGTCTTCACTGTTATTCTACAATGTAGAAAATAGTCAAAATAAAGAAAAAACCTGTAATGAGTAGGTGTGTCCAAACTATTGACTGGTACACTTTCAAATACTTAAAGTTACTCTTTATCTGGTTTCCCCACTATGGAACCATCAGAATAGTTCCCCAAAGTGCAAACTCTAAGAAAATGTGTGGTTTGAAGTTTTTTTGTTTTTGTTTCAAGTTTCAGTGTTTCAAGTACTCAAAGGTATTTGACCCAGGTCTGGTTCAATGCTGTGTGCTGTGTTGAGTTGGTCCTCATCGCTCTCTGTGGGAACAGTTTCAGAACCCCCAGAGGGGTGATGTCACAAAGGTGTAGGACACAACTGTCACTTCTGAACAGTAGAGGAGACTGCCTTTGGTTTGAGACGTCTTGACTTTCACCGAATACCCATAACAAGTAACCCCCCTAGCGCACCACTACTACTGCATATGCATGTACTTATGGAAGCCCATATGTCTGCTCACTGATTTACCAATTCAAATCAGCTTTCCTCCAGATATCAAACAAAGGCGATCGTTGCTGGTGTCAGATGATGTAAATGAGTTGAGGTTGTTCTGCCTTGAAAACATTCTAAAAGACCCGGATCTGTCGTAGTCTTTGTTTTCGCTTCTTGTGTCTCTCTTCCTCATCTGCTGGTGTTTCTCTCTCATCTCTCTCATTACATGTATATGTATTCAGGGTAGAGGTCGACCGATTATGATTTTTCAACGCCGATACCGATTATTGGAGGACAAAAAAGCTGATACCGATTAATCTGACGATTTTTTTGCATTTATTTGTAATAATGACAATTACAACAATACTGAATGAACACTTATTTTAACTTAATATAATACATCAATGAAATCAATTTAGCCACACATAAATAATGCAAAAACAAAGTGTTGGAGAAGAAAGTAAAAGTGCAATATGTGCCATGTAAGAAAGCTAACGTTTCAGTTCCTTGCTCAGAACATGAGAACATATGAAAGCTGGTGGTTCCTTTTAACATGAGTCTCAAATATTCCCAGGTAAGAAGTTTTAGGTTGTAGTTATTATAGGAATAATAGGACTATTGGATGTTCTTATAGGAACTTTAGTATCGCTCCTCCCTGAGCTCGAACCAGGAACACAACAACAACAGCCACCCTCAAAGCAGCGTTACCCATGCAGAGCAAGGGGAACAACTACTCCAAGTCTCAGAGCGAGTGACGTTTGAAACGCTATTAGCGCGCACCCCGCTAACTAGCTAGCCATTTCACATCACATCGTTACACCAGCCTAATCTCGGGAGTTGATAGGCTTGAAACAGCAGAGCTGCTGGCAAAACGCACGAAAGTGCTGTTTGAATGAATGCTTACGAGCCTGCTGGTGCCTACCATCGCTCAGTCAGCAGAGCTGCTGGCAAAACGCATGAAAGTGCTGTCTGAATGAATGCTTACGAGCCTGCTGGTGTCTACCATCGCTCAGTCAGACTGCTCTATCAAATCATAGACTTAATTCGAACATAATAACACACAGAAATGCGAGCCTTAGGTCAGTAATATGGTCGAATCCGGAAACTATCATCTCGAAAACAAGACGTTTATTCTTTTCGTGAAATACGGAACCATTCCGTATTTTATCTAACGGGTGGCATCCATCAGTCTAAATATTCCTGTTACATTGCACAACCTTCAATGTTATTTCATAATTATGTAAAATTCTGTCAAATTAGGCAGCCCAAACTGTTGCATATACCCTGACTCTGCGTGCAATGAACGCAAGAGAAGTGGCACAATTTCACCTGGTTAATATTGCCTGCTAACCTGGATTTCTTTTAGCTAAATATGCAGGTTTACAAATATATACTTCTGTGTATTGATTTTAAGAAAAGCATTGGTGTTTATGGTTAGGTACACGTTAGAGGAATGACAGTCCTTTTTCGCGAATGCGCACTGCATCGATTATATGCAATGCAGGACACGCTAGATAAACTAGTAATATCATCAACCATGTGTAGTTATAACTAGTGATAATGATTGATTAAGTTTAATGCTAGCTAGCAACTTACCTTGGCTTCTTACTGCATTCGCGGAACAGGCGGGCTCCTCGTGAGGCAGGTGGTTAGAGCGTTGGACTAGTTAACCGTAAGGTTGCAAGATTGAATCACTGAGCTGACAAGGTAAAAATCTGTCATTCTGCCCCTGAACAAGGCAGTTAACCTAGGCCGTCATTCAAAAATAAGAATGTGTTCTTAACTGACTTGCCTAGTTAAATAAAGATTAAATAAAATTATCGGCCATTCCGATTAATCGGTCGACCTCTAATTCAGGGTAGTCGACTAATGACCGATGCGCAGTGTGACAAAAGGGTGTATCTAAGGGCATTTATTTTCAAGGGGAATTCAACAGGCATGTATATTTTGTATCCTTTATTAAACCAGAGTAGACACATTGAGATGGACATGGCACCGATAGATATGGCAGTTCTGCTTCTAGCTCCTAAGCAACTTTGCAGTATTTTTTTTTAAACGTTATTTCTTACATTACGGGGCCAGAAATGTTTTTGTGTTATTACATACAGCCGGAAATAACATCTGATTATATCAGAGCGAGGCGGTAACTCACCAGCATCATGACCAGGAATACAACTTTCCCGAATTGGATCCTTTGTTTTGGACCAGTCCAAAACACCACCAGAAGAGGTATTCGGTGAAGACTTCTAGTCTGACTCAGGAGGCGTGCACACCATACACAGCTTCTGAGTATATTACACGCTAATGTTCAGTCTCTGGATAATAAAATAGATGAGCTCATGGCGAGGATCTCCTTTCAGAAAGACATCAGGGATTGTAACATACTCTGTTTCATGGGAATATGGCTCTCTCGGGATATACTGTCCCCGTCCATACAGCCAGTTGGGTTCTCAGTATTTCACCCCTACAGGAATAAAGAACTCTCTGGGAAGAAGAAAGGCGGTGTGTATGTTTCATGATTAACTACTCTTGGTGTGATTGTGATAACATACAGAAACTCAAGTCCTTTTGTTCACCTGACCTAGAATACCTCACAATCAAATGCCAACCGTTATACCACCCAATAGAATTATCTTCGGTTATAGTCACAGCCGTGTATTTTCCCCCTCAAGCCAATACCACGATGGCCTTCAAAGATCTACACTGGACTTTATGCAAACTGGAAACCACATATCCTAAGGGTGCATTTATTGTAGCTAGGGATTTTAACAGAAGTTCTACCAACACATTGACTGTAGTACTCATTCTGGAAAAACATTGGAACACTGCTCCTCAACTTTTCGAAATGCCTACAAGCCTCTCCCCGACCCTTCGGCAAATCTGATCACGACTCTATTTTTCTCCTCCCACGTCCTCAGAGCATGTGCAGATCAGTGGGCTGGAGTGTTTACGGACATATTCAATCTCTCCCTATCCCAGTCTGCTGTCCCCACTTGCTTCAAGATGTCCACTGTTCCTGTACCCAAGAAAGCAAAGGTAACTGAACTAAATGACTATCGCCCCGTAGCACTCACTTCTGTCATTATGAAGTGCTTTGAGACGCTAGTTAAGGATCATATCACCTCTACCTTACCTGACACCCTAGACGCACTACTATTTTCTTACCACCCCAATAGATCAACAGACGATGCAATTGCCATCACACTGCACACTGCCCTATCCCATCTGGCCAAAAGGAATACCTATGTAAGAATGCTGTTGATTGACTATAGAGCAGCATTCAACACAGGTGTACCCTCCAAGCTCATCATTAAGCTCTGGGCCCTGGGTCTGAACCCAGCCCTGTGCAACTGGGTCCTGGACTTCCTGACGGGCCGTCCCCAGGCGGTGAAGGTAGGAAACACACCTCTACTTCGCTGATCCTCAACACAAAGGCCCCACAAGAGTGCGTGCTAAATACCTTCCTGTACTCCCTGTTCACCCATGACTGCGTGGCCACGCACGCCTCCAACTCAAACATCAAGTTTGCAGACGACACAACAGTAGAAGGCCTGATTACCAACAATGATGAGACAGCCTACATGGAGGAGGTGAGGGCCCTGGGAGAGTGTTGCCAGGAAAATAACCTCTCACTCAACATTAACAAAACAAAGGAGCTGATCGGGGACTTCAGGAAACAGCAGAGGGTGCACCCCCCTATCCACATCGACGGGACCGCAGTAGAGAAGGTGGAAAGCTTCCTCGGCGTACACATCACTGACAAATTGAAATGGTCCACCCACACAGACAGTGTGGTGAAGAAGCACCTCTTCAACCTCAGAAGGCTGAAGAAATTTGGTTTGGCACCTAAAACCCTCACAAACTTTTACAGATACACAATTGAGAGCATCTTGTTGGGCTGTATCACCATTTAGTACGGCAACTGCAACACCCGCAACCGCAGGGCTCTCTAGAGGGTGGTGCGGTCTGCCCAACGCATCATTGTGGGCAAACTACCTGCCCTCCAGGACACCTACAGCACCCGATGTCACAGGAAGGCCAAAAAGATCATCAAGGACAACAACCACCCAAGCTACTGCCTGTTCACACTGCTATCATCCAGAAGGAGAGGTCAATACAGGTGCATCAAAGCTGGGATTGAGAGACTGAAAAACAGCTTCTAGCTCAAGGCCATCAGACTGTTAAATAGCCATCAGTAGCACCTTAGAGGCTGCTGTCCTATATACATAGACTTGAAATCACTGGACACTTGAATAATGGAACACTAGTCACTTGAATAATTTTGACATATTTTGCATTACTCATCTCATATGTATATACTGTATTCTATTCTACTCTGCTGTATCTTAGTCTATGCAGCTTCGACATACGCTCATCCAAATATTTATATATTCTTAATTCCATTAATTTACTTTAGATTTGTGTGTATCGTGTGTATTCTTGTGAAATTGTTAGATATTACTGCACTGTTGGAGCTAGAAACATAGCATTTCGCTACACGCGCAATAACATCTGCTAAACATGTGTATGTGACCAATAACATTTGATTGGATTTGATTTGAGAGAACAAGCACGCTCAATTGACTCTGTCCAATGGAGGGGCTCGGCCCTCACACCCCATGACAACAATGCCCTCGCCATGGAGAGGAATACAACACAGAAAAAGCATAATCCCTGGTCTAATCCCTTCCGAGGAAAGATGTCACACAAAGCTATTCTAGCATGAATTCTGCTATTTTTACATCCTGCTACCAGCCACTCAGCGGAGAAAGAGAGACAGAAAGGAAGGAATACCATCTGCAGTCCAGTCAGGGTGCTGTAGTAGAAGGAATGTGTTTGGCCTAATTAAATAGTTATGTTTGGTGTGTGTGCGTGCAGGCGCACGTGTGTTTTCTATTGAAGTGTGTGTGATCGTATGCATTTGTTAGTGTTTTCTAATGACTTCCCCATATTTCTGTAGCTAGGTTCTAATTAAGCAATAAGACCTGAGGATGTGTGGTATATGGCCAATATACCATGGCTAAGGGCTGTTCTTACGCATGACGCAAATTGTAGTGCCTGGATACAGCCCATAGCCGTGGTATATTGGCCATATACCACAAACCCCTGAGGTGCCTTATTGCTATTATAAACTGGTTATCAAAGTAATTAGAGCAGTAAAAATACATGTTTTGTCATCCCCGTGGTATATGGTCTGTTATAAACTGGGTGGTTTGAGCCCTGCATTCTGATTGGCTGAAAGCCATGGTATATCAGACCGTATATCAGCAATAAGCAACAATAGCAATAAGGCTCCTCGTGGGTTTGTGATATATTGCCAATATAGCACAGCTAAGGGCTGTGTCCAGGCACTCCGCGTCGCATCGTGCATGCAAACTGCCCTTAGCTGTGGTATATTGGCCATATACCACACCCCCTCGGACCTTATTGCTTAACTATACCTCCATGGTACTGTATATACTTGCAGTATGTCTGACTCTAGGTGGTATTCGCAGGTCACAGGGCTGTAGGTACGGGGTCACACTGGGGCTTATAGAGTCTTATTCACCCCCTCCTCCCCCCAGGCCTAAACTCCAAAGGATTCCTGAGATTCCAGCATTCCAATTGCAGCAGGAGAGAAATAATGAAGATAACGCATCTTCATTATCTCTCTCCTGCAGCCTCCAAAACCACACTGGACTGGAGTTTGAACCAACAGGTTGTATGTTCTGTACGTACAGTACACTGGTACATCCAGTATGCACAGTCAGGTACAGCTGCATTGATAGACTGTGGACAACATCAATCAGAGGTTTTTCCTCACGAAGTGACCTTCATTTCTGGTTAGGTCAAGTTGTGAGGAAAACATCTGGCTCGAGAGGTCTGCTGGTTTTGGTGTGAATGTTGATGGTTTTGGTGTGTATGTTGTTGGTTTTGTGTGAATGTTGCTGGTTTTGGTATGAATGTTGCTGGTTTTGGTGTGAATGTTGCTGGTTTTGGTGTGAATGTTGCTGATTTTGGTGTGAATGTTGCTGGTTTTGGTGTGTATGTTGATAGTTTTGGTGTGTATGTTGATAGTTTGGGTGTGTTTGTTGCTGGTTTTGGTGTGAATGTTGCTGGTTTTGGTGTGTACTGATGGTTTTGGTGTGTATGTTGATGGTTTTGGTGTGTATGTTGCTGGTTTTGGTGTGAATGGTTTTTGGTGTGTATGTTGATGGTTTTGGTGTGTATGTAGATGGTTTTGGTGTGTACGTTGATGGTTTTGGTGTGAATGTTGCTGGTTTTGGTGTGGTACGTTGATGGTTTTGGTGTGTATGTTGATGGCTTTGTGTATATGTTGATGGTTTTGGTGTGTATGTAGATGGTTTTGGTGTGTATATTGCTGGTTTTGGTGTGTATGTTGCTGGTTTTGGTGTGAATGTTGCTGGTTTTGGTGTGTATGTTGATAGTTTGGGTGTGTTTGTTGCTGGTTTTGGTGTGAATGTTGATGGTTTTGGTGTGTATGTTGTTGGTTTTGTGTGAATGTTGCTGGTTTTGGTATGAATGTTGCTGGTTTTGGTGTGAATGTTGCTGGTTTTGGTGTGAATGTTGCTGATTTTGGTATGAATGTTGCTGGTTTTGGTGTGTATGTTGATAGTTTTGGTGTGTATGTTGATAGTTTGGGTGTGTTTGTTGCTGGTTTTGGTGTGAATGTTGCTGGTTTTGGTGTGTACGTTGATGGTTTTGGTGTGTATGTTGATGGTTTTGGTGTGAATGTTGCTGGTTTTGGTGTGTACGTTGATGGTTTTGGTGTGTACGTTGATGGTTTTGGTGTGTATGTAGATGGTTTTGGTGTGTACGTTGATGGTTTTAGTGTGTATGTTGCTGGTTTTGGTGTGTATGTAGATGGTTTTGGTGTGTACGTTGATAGTTTTGGTGTGAATGTTGATGGTTTTGGTGTGTATGTAGATGGTTTTGGTGTGTACGTTGATGGTTTTGGTGTGTATGTAGATGGTTTTGGTGTGTACGTTGATGGTTTTGGTGTGAATGTTGCTGGTTTTGGTGTGTACGTTGATGGTTTTGGTGTGTATGTTTATGGCTTTGTGTATATGTTGATGGTTTTGGTGTGTATGTAGATGGTTTTGGTGTGTATATTGCTGGTTTTGGTGTGTATGTTGCTGGTTTTGGTGTGAATGTTGCTGGTTTTGGTGTGAATGTTGCTGGTTTTGGTGTGTATGTCTTACCTTGCAGCCCTCGCAGGCGCTGACACCATAGTGGTACCCCGAGGACTTGTCCTGGCACACGAAGCAGGGCTTGTAGACACGGGGCGGGGGCAGGGGGGACGGGGGACTTGGAACCAGCTCCTCAGAACTGGTGCTCTGGGTCTCGATGGCTACAGAGACACAACAGAAGAAGATGATGAAGAAGATGTAGTAGTTCTTTATTCCCAATTGGAAGAAAAATTGCTTAATGAAGAAGATGATTCAGGTTTTAGTATGGGACAGGATACGTGGTAATGACAGGGCATTCAAAACTCATTTCCTGAGTGAGTGAACTAAAGGTACTGAATTAACTGAAATCAGGGCAGACAGTTGCAAATCTTTGGCATACAATTACTATGTCCATATACTCATCCAACAGTGGGTCTGAGTGGCCACTTTATTTCTATTTTGATGTTATTGGAATGGAAACATAACATTGTGATATTTAACGAGTTGATATAGAACCTCCAGAACCCTGGAATGAGTTCTCAGAACTACATATTTGGCCTGACTGATACAGCGATCATTCAGAGTGGGTGGGTTTCTTGCCAGTGGGTTTCTTTCTAATAGGTTTTGAAAAGTCCACCTGTGGCTTGACTGAGTTTAAACACAAAGGTTAAAAGGTTGATACATTTTTTTTTATATTAGAGTGGAAATAGGCTGTGATGACATCATGTTATAGCCTACCAGCAACCAATTTATCCAGCGCCTTGCTCCCATATAGCTCAGGAGTAGGGTTGCAAAACATTCAATAAATTCCCTGGTTTTCTAGAAATCCTGGGTGGAGGAATTCGGATTTCCTGCTTATTCCTCCCCGTTTCTGGGAATCCTCCAACTGGGATTTAGAGAAAATCAGAAAACGTATTGAAAATTCCCAGAATTCTGCAACCCTACTCAGGAATATATGTGGCTTGTCCAGGGCCTGCCCATCTATAGATCTATCTACATAGAGCAGAGCAGAGCAGATCAGAGTACTGTTGGTTGGTTGATTAGATTACATTATTCCATACTTCATCAGCTCAAGCTCAATTATACATCTATTAGAGAGAAACCCCGTGATCTGTTCCTGACCCTTGACCCCATGCAGAATTCCCCTGAGGTTCAACTTACCCTTGTATTATGTTCAAAAAGGTGTCCTGGGTCAATTTGACACATTACAGTAGATTGGTCAAAAATGGGCCAAATTGACTCATTGTGTGTGTATGTGTGTGTTTCTGTGTGTTTGTTTAACTGTTACAGTATATTGCCAATCTCTTTGTGGTATTAAAGGACAGTGTGAGTAGAACTGCCATGATGGTGAATATTAGTGCTCCTGCTTTGTGGTATTAAAGGACAGTGTGAGTAGAACTGCCATGATGGTGAATATTAGTGCTCCTGCTTTGTGGTATTAAAGGACAGTGTGAGTAGAACTGCCATGATGGTGAATATTAGTGCTACTGCATGATTCACAGTGACCTTTGCTTCCCCTCTGGTGAATCAAACAGACGTGTTATTCGTCAATCAAATCCCAAAGCAAACAGAAACTAGTGCAACTGGCTAGTCAGTTGGAGTGAGTCACTTTGCTATCATCTGTATGCAGTTTGATGCTGATAGTAATCAATATCGTACTAGGCACACATCGCTGATGGATCTTTAGGATTTCAATCGTGCTTGTTCACTGACTGTATGTTAGTCCAAATAGTCATTAAATAACTTGAGCGTAAATAAATTAAAACAGTCAACTTGAATTAATGTTCTCTCTCTCAGGCCTCCCGAGTGGTGCAGTGGTCTAAGGCACTGCATCGGCGTGCTAGCTGTGCCACTAGAGATTCTGGGTTCGAATCCAGGCTCTGTTGCAGCCGGCTGCGACCGGGAGACCCATGGGGCGGCACACAATTGGCTCAGCGTCGTCCTGGTGACGGGAGGGTTTGGCTGGTAGGGATGTCCTTGTCCCATTGCGCACTAGTGACTCATGTGGCGGGCCAGGCACAGTGCACGCTGACACGGTCGCCAGGTGTACGGTGTTTCCTCCGATACATTGGTGCGGCTGGTTTCCGGGTTAAGTGGGCAGTGCGGTTTGGTTGGGTTGTGTTTTGGAGGACGCACGGCTTTCGACCTTTGCCTCTCCCGAGTTCATACAGGAGTTGCAGCGATGAGACAAGACTGTAACTACCAATTGGATATCACAAGATTGTGGAGAAAAAGGGGTAAAAACATTTTTCTCTCTCTGACTTACAAACACCCTCTTCCTGGAACCTGGTATAATTAACCAGGACAGAAAGATATCTGTTTTAATTTAAGTCAGGTCAGCTAGCTGTGTGTGTGTGTGTGTTAACTAGCTCACTATAGCCTACAAAATGCTGTGTGTCATCTGAAGCCGCAGACTACAGATTACACACACACTGTCACAGAGAGGGAGATACGATCCACCACTTTAATATGTAACATGAGGGAGAGAGACAAGCTGTGCAGGGCCAGAGACAGTGGGGGGACCTGTATCATATGTTGTATCAGATGTAATATGTAAAGGCATGTATGTGTGTGTGTGTGTGTGTGTGCGTGCGTGTGTGTGCGTGTGTGTGTGTGTGTGTGTGTGGATGGCGACATCAAGGGACATGTATCACATGGAATATGACATGTAATATGTAAAACAAGTTGTGGCGTGTTCACATCAGTGAGCTGTGGCGTGTTCACATCAGTGAGCTGTGGCGTGTTCACATCAGTGAGCTGTGGCGTGTTCACATGAGTGAGCTGTTCACATCAGTGAGCTGTGTGTTCACATCAGTGAGCTGTGGCGTGTTCACATCAGTGAGCTGTGGCCTGTTCACATCAGTGAGCTGTGGCGTGTTCACATCAGTGAGCTGTGGCGTGTTCACATCAGTGAGCTGTGGCGTGTTCACATCAGGGAGCTGTGGCGTGTTCACATCAGGAGCTGTGGCAGCTCAGTGAGCGTGTTCACATCAGTGAGCTGTGGCGTGTTCACATCAGTGAGCTGTGGCGTGTTCACATCAGTGAGCTGTGGCCTGTTCACATCAGTGAGCTGTGGCATGTTCACATCAGTGAGCTGTGGCGTGTTCACATCAGTGAGCTGTGGCCTGTTCACATCAGTGAGCTGTGGCGTGTTCACATCAGTGAGCTGTGGCATGTTCACATCAGGGAGCTGTGGCGTGTTCACATCAGTGAGCTGTGGCATGTTCACATCAGTGAGCTGTGGCGGTGGAGCGTGTTCACATCAGTGAGCTGTGGCATGTTCACATCAGTGAGCTGTGGCGTGTTCACATCAGTGAGCTGTGGCATGTTCACATCAGGGAGCTGTGGCATGTTCACATCAGGGAGCTGTGGCGTGTTCACATCAGGGAGCTGTGGCATGTTCACATCAGTGAGCTGTGGCGTGTTCACATCAGTGAGCTGTGGCATGTTCACATCAGGGAGCTGTGGCATGTGCACATCAGTGAGCTGTGGCATGTTCACATCAGTGAGCTGTGGCGTGTTCACATCAGGGAGCTGTGGCACAACGACCATGATAGAAATGTCCTCCCAGCTGATACAGTACTGAACACTACAGATGCTACTACATGTTGTGCAGAATACAACACATTGGAACTGATAGAATAGACCTTCAGAGTGTTTCCAATGCCTTGGATCATTACACATGGGAAAGAGGGAGAGCAGTAGACACACACACACACACACACAAACAACACACTTCTGCCCGGCGCGGCCCATTTGAAACTCATGGTTGGTTCTGGAAGTGTGGCTACCTGCAGACAGATGGAGCACATAAAGGCAGATGCATTTCCCCCCTTTGGTGGTGTGTGTGTGTGTGTGTGTGTGTGTGTGTGTGTGTGTGTGTGTGTGTGTGTGTGTGTGTGTGTGTGTGTGTGTGTGTGTGTGTGTGTGTGTGTGTGTGTGTGTGTGTGTGTGTGTGTGTAACTGTGTGTCTAGAGCGATGTATAGGCCCTATCGGGCGCTGGGGAGCCTTTGCTCCATTTTCTGGCGTTGGCTCTGCAGCAAACTGACTTCACTGCATGTTAACATAGCTATACACCAGCACCATTACAGAGACTACAGACCAGCGACAGACCAGGCGAGCCAAGGGGTGGGAGCAGTGTGTGTCTGTGTGTGTGTGTTTGCATGTGATTGTGTGTGTGTGTATGAAAAAAACATCTCAAAGCTTATTCTGCTGAACTCTTAACCCCCTGCTGAACCAGCCAGCAGGGTCAGCCAGGAAAACACACCCAGCCTGGAGGAGGAGGAAGGGAGATCTCTGAATGAGGGGAAAGACTAATGGAAAACACAGAGGCTGAGTTAGGAAGGAGCCTTGTTAAGGCTATGGCTTGTTGTGGGTGGTGGTGAAGAAGAAGATTTAATGAACCTTTATTTAACTAGGCAAGTCAGTTAAGAACAAATTGTTATTTACAATGACAGCCGGGGAACAGTAGATTAACTGCCTTGTTCAGGGGCAGAACGACATAGTTTTACCTTGTCAGCTCGGGATTCAATCTAGCAACCTTTTGGTTTCTGGGCCAACGCTCTAACCACTAGGCTACCTGCCGCCCCAAGAAAAAGAAGAAGAAGTAGAAGAAGAAGTAGAAGAAGTAGAAGTAGAAGAAATAGAAGTAGAAGAAGTAGAAGTAGAAGAAGTAGAAGAAGTAAAAGAAGTAGAAGTAGAAGAAGAAGTAGAAGTAGAAGAAGTAGAAGTAGAAGAAGTAGAAGAAGAACGCTTTAGAAGTGAGGAGGGTCCTATAGGTCAGTTCAAAATAATTTGTGGGCCAATCAACCATGTCTATCCTCACTGTGTCCACCTGTCCCTACCCCCTGTTCACCACATTGTCCCCACACTGAGGGTCAGATAGCTAGATGACCAGTGACATGAAAACAATCTGTGACGTCCAGGAGGGAGGTACCTCAGGCAAGATCTGTCTGCCCCCCCCCACACACACACACACACACAGTATAATGATATCACAATGACATGGAATCAGGACATGGACTGTTTCTACCCAGTAATCATGAGACCACAGTTATGTCCAAATGACAGAATAGAAAGAGGTAGTAGACACTACAGCGCCGTATTGTACGCACAGTGCATCAACTGTCCTGCCAATACCACAGTACAGCCTTTTAGCGCCAGTTCCCTTCACAACTCCACCTCTCCACTGGCAGTTCATCGAAGCTGGAAGTGTCTTTCTCCCCTTCTTCCTCTGCATTATTTGCAGGAGCAGGGAGCACATAGCACACACACACACACACACACACACACACACACACACACACACACACACACACACAGCTCACATCAGCTCACATACACACACACACAGACAAACAGCTCACATACAACAGGCGGGAGGAGAAAGAGAGTCAATAGGAAACGGTCAAAGTTCACCCAAAGTACTCCAAATTAGAAGCAGCTTTGTGGTGGGAGGGAGAGAGGGAACAGCACTGGCTGTAGGCTGTAGTACACATTTAATTCAATTCTTTAAACACTAACTGGAAGAGTAGATAGAAACAATAAAAAAAAACAGTCATCTAACTGTATGTATTGTCTAGAGAAAGACGAGGAAAAAGTTCTACTTGTGCTGCTGGTCTGTTTTGATTAGGAGAGAGACCGAGGGAAACGGCCTGCAGACTGAGGTCATGGGGTGCTGAGAGGTGGGGGGGTGGTACTGAAAACTCACAGGGAAACAGTCTGTCTAGTCAGTCTTCAAGATGACACATATCAAGTGCGAAAGTGTTTCCCAGTAGGGGGAATCAATCAAACTGCAGCTAGAAGAGCCACTGAAACAGATTTGTTAAAGGGACACAGCTTCTAAAGGGGATTATCCAGAGGTGTCAGGGTGTGGAACTGGACCTTGGTTTGAACCACTGAACGGCACTTTGAGTTTGGTTCAGAGGTTCATGGTTCATACCAGTTATGTGACTGCAGCTATCCTCCAAGCCGCCCTCCCTGCCTTGACCTCTGGGCGACCCCCTGTGATCTGTTGAGGTCAAAGGTCAAATGGAGACAGAGGGTGAATAAAAAGCCAGAGCTCTCACTGCTAAGCTCTAAACCAGGGGCCGAGCAATGCAACAGGTGTGAGACACTTCAAAGCTTAAAGTGCAACAAGAAAAAAAAGAGAGGAGGGGGAAAGAGAGAGGGGAGAGAGGGGATAGAAGAAAAGAGAGGGAAAGAGAGAGGGGGAGAGAGAGGGATAGAAGAAAAGAGGAGGGGGAAAGAGAGGGGGGGAGAGAAGGGATAGAAGAAAAGAGGGGGGGGAAAGAGAGGGATAGAAGAAAAGAGAGGAGGGGGAAAGAGAGAGGAGAGAGGGATAGAAGAAAAGAGAGGAGGGGGAAAGAGAGAGAGAGGGGATAAGAAAAGAAAAGAGAGAGGGGGGGAAAAGAAAAGAGAGGGGGGAAAGAGAGAGGGGGATAGAAGAAAAGAGAGAGAGGGGGAAAGAGAAGGTTTCAAATAGAGAGAGAGGAGTAAATGTGACAAGTTTATATTTAATCTTTAGAAATTCTTTCCCTAAGAGGCTGACGAAGTTGTTATGATTCTCCACTCCCCGGCAAGCACTTTAAGAGGTCATTTGGTCCGGACGTCAGCTCTTAGCAGTAAAGGAGACCTGCATTAGACCTGCATTAAACATCTCTGAGCTATTGACAACCCAGCAAACCGGGAACATTCCCAGAACATTAGTTTTGATTCCCATTAAGTTCTAGTTAAGGTTTTATCTAACATTAGGATGATAACATCGCAAAAACATTCAAATACATATATATTTTTTATTAAATATTATTATTCTCTTAACATTCACTAAAATGCTCCCTCCAAATCTAAAGTGTCTCTCTGAAAGTAACCCAGAACACTTTACACTTTCCAAATAAATCAGTTCTTATGATGTTCATAGAAAATTAGTTTTAGGTTTAACATAATATTCCATTGACTTTCAGACAATATACATTTTTACCTAGTCTTTGAGGTCCTCAGAACATTTCAAGAACATTTAGAAAATGTTATATTCAAGTTTTACCTAATATTACCACATTCTCAACATGCACATTTCTAGTTCCTTAAAGCATTAGAAAGCAGATTGGAATACATCCCCATTATGTTTCTCTCCAGATTTAATTGCAATTCGCATTTGTGGATTTTGTCCATTACAAGGTGATATAGACATACATGGGCTTTAAAAAAGAAGCATGATGGAATTCCTGATTAACCATGCTGCCATGGCTATTTACTGAAAAAATATGTGACCCATTTCAGGAAGCTAGGTGTATGTCACATGTTACTACATCACAGGAGAGGCATTTGAACAACTTTTTTTTAATCAAAAGGCATTTTTTGAAAGAAATGCCTTCTGGAACATGTGAACTTACTGGTGCCTTAATAAAAAACTTGTATTCCAATTTTTTACATTTCAAACCTAGTTGGTTTAGCCATGGAAAAAGTCAGGAACCTTCCTGCTAGCCATGATTGGCTGAGATAAATGATGGGCTGGACATGCCGGGAGATGAGTTTGGATTGGTCTGCCATGTAGCATGCTTCTGTCTATAACGTGAGCTGCTCAGTATGTGTTGACAGTCCTTTCTACTGCGGCATTATTTAAATATATAACGTTAGCCATTGAGAACTACAAATGTTTTGCTACTTTTCTCAACAACATTGAATTTAGTAGGCGCTATCGACAAATCAGTTCCAAAAAGTTCTAATGGGCTACTTTCTGCACACGCCACAGTCAGTGTGAACTGGAGTGACTTGACACAACAATGGCCAAATAAGTTAAATGGTTCCAGTCTGCTGTAAAGCGTTCATACATGTATACGGGCAAGAGTCTAGCTACATTTTTAGGCACTATAAGTTTCTAATTTAAAGCGTACTGTTTGCTAGCTAGTGAACTTTAGCTTGCTGGCTCACTAGCTAACATTACGTGTATGATCTGTGTGGTAATATTATTAGAATCAGAAATCCATTTGCATTGCTAGTTATGGACTAATTTTAGCTAGCTAACATTGAACCTAGGTGGTTAGCTTTAGCTACCTGCAGATTCATACTATAGCTATGAATCTGAACAAGGCAGTTAACCCACTGTTCTCCGGTAGGCCGTCATTGTAAATAAGAATTTGTCTTAACTTACTTGCCTAGTTAAATAAATTTTAAATAACATTTAAAAAAAATGTTTTTGAAATATGACAATGTTTGTATTGGTAGTAGTATGAGTTGGGATTATTCAGGTTCATTGATTAGCTAGCTAGCTAGCTACATGTTTAAACAAAAGACTGCACTTCGCCAAATGATTACATGACCCATCAAGTTAGACAGGTGTGTTTGGGGTGATAACAGCCATCTATTGTAAACTCAGCAAAAAAAGAAACATCCTCTCACTGTCAACTGCGTTTATTTTCAGCAAATTTAACATGTGTAAATATTTGTATGAACATAACAAGATTCAACAACTGAGACCTAAACTGAACAAGTTCCACAGACATGTGACTAATAGAAATGGAATAATGTGTCCCTGAACAAAGGGGGGGGGGGTCAAAATCAAAAGTAACAGTCAGTATCTGGTGTGGCCACCAGCTGCATTAAGTACTGAAGTGTATCTCCTCCTCATGGACTGCAACAGATTTGCTAGTTCTTGCTGTGAGATGCTACCCCACTCTTCCACCAAGGCACCTGCAAGTTCCTGGACATTTCTGGGGGGGAATGGCCCTAGCCCTCACCCTGGCCCTAGCCCTCCCAGACGTGCTCAATGGGATTGAGATCCGGGATCTTCACTGGCCATGGCAGAACACTGACATTCCTGTCTTGCAGGAAATCACGCACAGAACGATCAGTATGGCTGGTGGCCTTGTCATGCTGGAGGGTCATGTCAGGATGAGCCTGCAGGAAGGGTACCACATGAGGGAGGAGGATGTCTTCCCTGTAACGCACAGCGTTGAGATTGCCTGCAATGACAACAGGCTCAGTCCGATGATGCTGTGACACACCGCCACAGACAGACCCTCCACCTCCAAATCGATCCCATTCCAGAGTACAGGCCTCGGTGTAACGCTCATTCCTTTGACGATAAACACGAATCCGATCATCACCTCTGGTGAGACAAAACCGTGACTCGTCAGTGAAGAGCACTTTTTGCCAGTCCTGTCTGGTCCAGCGACGGTGGGTTTGTGCCCATAGGCAACGTTGTTGCCGGTGATGTCTGGTGAAGACCTGCCTTTACAACAGGCCTACAAGCCCTCAGTCCAGCCTCTCTCAGCCTATTGCGGACAGTCTGAGCACTGATGGAGGAATTGTGCATTCCTGGTGTAACTCGGGCAGTTGTTGTTGCCATCCTGTACCTGTCCCGCAGGTGTGATGTTCAGATGTACCGATCCTGTGCAGGTGTTGTTACACGTGGTCTGCCACTGCGAGGACGATCAGCTGTCCATCCTGTCTCCCTGTAGCGCTGTCTTAGGCGTCTCACAGTATGGACATGGCAATTTATGCCCTGGCCACACCTGCAGTGCTCATGCCTCCTTGCAGCATGCCGAAGGCACGTTCACGCAGATGAGCAGGGACCCTTGGCATCTTTCTTTTGGTGTTTTTCAGAGTCAGTAGAAAGGCCTCTTTAGTGTCCTAAGTTTTCATAACTGTGGCCTTAATTGCCAACCATCTGTAAGCTGTTAGTGTCTTAACGACCGTTCCACAGGTGCATGTTCATTAGTTGTTTAAGATTCATTGAACAAGCATGGGAAACAGTGTTTAAACCCTTTACAACGAAGATCTGTGAAGTTATTTGGATTTTACGAATTATCTTAGAAAGACAGAGTCCTGAAAAAGAGCTGTTTCTTTTTTTGATGAGAAAATTTCATGAACATGTGCACATGTCTAGAAAATAGTGGCCCATCCACTTTGCTAGATGTTGCTGGGGGGTGGTTATAGCATTTCTTTCACATGGCCCATCAATTTAGACCAGTGTGTCTGGATAAGCATCATCTAATAATTATAAAATATTTATAAAAGATTTTTATCTGGACACTTTCTGTTTTTGATATTGGTACTATGCAAGTTACCACTTCACTGTACCATTTACACCTTCTGTATCCTGCGAATTTGACAAATAGACTTTTATTTGATATAGTGTGTGTTTACGACAGACGGTAAAGTGAAGAACAACATGACCTGCACCAAAGTCAGATTAGGAAAAAGGCCAAGGAATAGATGAAGTATATTTTTACCTGGAGTTTTCCCTTATTTACCACTTTTAGTCTTGAAAACTTTGGTTGTTTACTATTTTCTAGCCCTCAGTCTACCTTTATCCAATGTAAAAAAAAACACAATTTCAAATGTTGCTACATAGGACTGAATCCAGGTGGTGGGCTTTCTTGTTGGAGCAAAGGATAAAAGTCCTGGCTTAGGAACTGATGAATTTACGACCACTCAACACCAGTTGAATAAGGCCTGTGTCAGTAAACGTTGTCAAAAATGTGTAATAAAATGTTTGCCAGCAGCACAGTTGCAGTCACCAACGCTCTGGATAACATAACAGCCTTACCAGCTCTGCTAGTGCGAGTAAAATGGTCAGAGTGAGGTGTTCTCTCATTTGTGTCTGGAAGTAGCTAGCCAGCTAGCCAACGTTAGCCAGTTAGTTTGGGTGCTTGACTGCTGTTGTGAGGTCAGAACGCTCGGATCAACCCTACTTCTCGGCGAAATAGTCCAGTGTGCACTCTGAATGCTCAGAGAGCGAAACGCTCTGAATTTACGAACGGACTATCTGACAACGATCTGAATTTATGAATGCCCGAGCACACTCTGGCAATCCAGATTAAATTTACAAACACACACGTAGTATAAACCAGCCTTTAGTCTTGAAATCTTTGGTTGTTTAGTACATGGCCTCACATGTGAATCCTTAAAGAGATGGGTGGGGTTAAAATGGGTGTGAATGAAAAGCTCTCTTGTAGGTCCCAAATATTTCAAAGGCCATTTTCTCAAAAGTGAGGTTACAAGTTGATCAACTTTCAAAGCAGAATGACTTTCCCATTGTTACTCAACAGTAGTGTGTGATTTACCATTTTGTAGCTCTGAGTCTCTACTTTGATCTAATGTAAGAAAAAACACAACTTCAAATTTTGCTGAATAAAACCAAATTGAGCCGGTCGGTCACAAATGTCAAACTGAATTTATTGCTAATTGTTTCATTTTCAGCAGCCATATAAAAGTGAGTCACCATCCATCATGTCAGAGTGACAAATAAAATAAAAGCAGCCTCCCAGCCTTCTCTCAGCCTCCCAGTCTTCTCTCAGCCTCCTCTCAGCCTCCCAGCCTTCTCTCAGCCTCCTCTCAGCCTCCCAGCCTTCTCTCAGCCTTCTCTCAGCCTCCTCTCAGCCTCCCAGCCTCTCAGCCCTCTTCAAGAATAATGGGAGTTTCTTCCTCGGGAGAGTTAGTGAACTGCATCCAAGATGTCCAACCATTTTTCAAAGTAATCTACGATTCATGGACCGTCTACGGTATATCTGGGTTCGATAATGTTTACATGGCCCAGCTTCACATGCACTACACTGAGTGTGCACAGGGAGCAGCACGAGCAGCGACAATGTCATCATGTCATCATGGCAGAGATTGGATGAATATAAAATGCCAATATCCCATTTTAAAAAACAGTCCTCAGCGACAATTATATGAATAATTAAATGGATGTTTTGTGCACAAAGGTGACGACCAAAGTGACTTATTAGAAATGTTCAAATTTGACTTCTCTATGGGGATGTCTATGGAAATTGTCTTTCTGGGCCGGATGTCAGTTAAACTGCAGTACCGTAGGATCAGTGGAAACCGTGCTTCCAAACCGGAACCCTGGCCCCTTGGGTGGCATAGCATGGCCCCAGATCTGTTTGTGCTGTATAGCCAATTCCTATGGTCATTGTCAGTGCCAAACATTGAGAATGGCCTGACAGATCTGGAACCAGCAGGCAGTGGTGTGGTGTTCCAGCACTGCAGCCTCTGTCCCTGTCCTGGCGTGCTGAATGTGGTGCTGAGTGTGGTCCCTCCTGTCTCAAATCGGGGGTCCAGTAAAACTCCCTACTCATCTCCATTCAACACAACCCAGCATCCAACAGCTTCCCTTTCGTTTCATAGTTGCTACCCTCCATTTTATCCCCCATCCCTCCATCCCCCTCCAACCTCGTTTCACATGCCCGTTGAATCAGCTTGGTGTGAAAGCTGTACCATGGTCTTTCATGTCCCTATCTGAATCACATTAAGAGAAAAACAGGGACAGGGCCTAATGAATACATATGACAGGCTGTAGTTGTATATTATATCACAATGTTATGTGAAGCATGGTCTGACTGTCTGCTCACTGTTTACAACAAAGGGATAACATGGCATTGGACAGATGTGTATATGCTGTTGTTCAGCTACACGGATGAAACTGCAGAGAAAACATGAGACTGTTGATACATGTGTATGGAAGCACACACGTGTACACACACACAATATACGCACTTAAGTAGGCAGGCAGGCCGCACACACATACACACAAACACGCAAATACACCCACAAACACAAAGACACACACACACAATCTTTAGGAACTATTATGCCTGTCCAAGTCATATACAGTCCATGCAATACAAATCAGCAATTCATTGTATAACCTACTTCACTAGAAGAATAAGAGGACAGTAGGATGAGTCAACTAACCTCCTTAGCGATATCTGAACACGTTTTTATACCATCAATATTGTGCTTTACTTACTTGACAATGGCTAGCCCTTAGACCCTTTATGTGAACGTGTGAATCGTTTGAATGTTTCATCGGCATTCAAGTCCCGAAAGGCCTTGGGATTACAGCTTCCAAAGCCACAGCAATATCGATTACAGAAAAAGAAAACAGTCATACTGTACTGTCGTGACCTGTTAGAATTCTATGGCTACTATTCCTTTCAAATGACTGAATACTTACACTATTCTCAAGTTTCTCAAAGATTATACTCATATTGTTATTTTCAGTTAATCGAAAATAGTATTGGCATTTTCCAATAACCTTGACATCTATAGGCCTATACATAATACAGTAGTACCTATGGTAATGAATATCTAGCTGTACATTACTGTCCTGGATGTCTATTATATGATGTAAAACCAACAAATAAAAATAACAATGTCCTTAATATACAACTAAGCTATATATTTTGCAAAGATTTCTATGTGTGTCTATGTTTTTAGAGCATGCATTGCACATCATTATATCACTTCTGTATTCATCATCTCATGTTCAACACAATGCCACTGATCCTTCTACGTTAACACACACACACAAATACACACACACACAAATGCACATGCACACCAACCCCTTCTCATTGTATCCTTCACACAACAATTAGTATTCCCGCTCATTCTAAAATAAGAAGGTTTGTGTGTGCGCACGTGCTTGCGCATGTCTGCGCAAGTGTGTGTATGTGTGTGTGTGTGTATGTGCTTGTGCATCCCTGCACAAGTGTGCATGTGTGTGTATGTGTGTGTTCGTGCGTGTGTGTGTGTGATTGTGTGATTGTGTGTGTGTGTGTATGTGCTTGTGCATGCCTGCACAAGTGTGCGTGTGTGTGTACGTGTGTGTGTGTGTGTGTGCGTGCGTGCGTGTGTGTGTGTATGTGCTTGTGCATGCCTGCACAAGTGTGCGTGTATGGAGCGCAGCTCATAGTGAATAGATTTAATTTAAATCCTTGTGGGTTCCATTGTACTGAATACATTTAATTAATAAAAACCAAAGTTTCAAGGACCTCTTTGGGAAGCTCTTCAAATCAAAGTCCAATTTGAACTGGTCCTTATTTAAACATGAGAGAGGGCAAAGTGTTGCAAGACGAGTCCAATGCCACAAGGCTAATGTTCAGTCTATGCATATGAAATAGTGGGGGAGATAAAAGAAAATCACAATCGGTTCTATCTTGTTTCGCTCCATTGCCTTGGTGATGAATTCAAGCGAGTCTGTTATCAGGGTAATTTGGAACACACACACACACACACACACACACACACACACACACACACACACACACACACACACACACCCTCTGTGCATGAATGGCAAATGGTTTTCTAATTGCATTGAAATGCTAATCAAATGCACCTTGTGTGTGGTGATTAATGAACACGATGAGTTACTTATACTTTAATGTTCAAGATGATTTAATTACGTAGCACACACACACGTACGCACACACTCACTTATGACCTTTTCTATTAGTGATCACACCACAGATAAGTCTTATCAATGACAAATGGTACACTGCCCTAGCTACTACACCTGGAGAATATTATAAATCCATGGAATACAGTTATTGCATTCTCTGTTCTCTCTCATGTAAGGTGTTCAGACAAACACACACACAAAGGCAAACACACACACACAAACCTTTCATACGATATATGCAGTCTGCACATATAACAGTTCAGCTAAACCATCAATTGAGATGATCAAAATGAGGTTGAAACTGAAATATGAGGATTTAACAACAATGTCATGAAAGCAAAGCCATACCTACGGTTTTCACTGCAGACAAATTAGTTGGGGCAAATGTAGAACTGAAATCTGCATCTACAAACCATTTAAAATGAAGAAAAATTGTAAATGATGGTTATTATTTTAAATATGATATATTGATGTATTATAATTTCATTCATGATGTATTATTACAGTGCTCATTGTTTTATATATATAGGATTATATTTTATGTGGGATTAAATCTGCTTTGCCAGATAAACAAATTAGCAATATTTGATTTGGCATAAAAAGACAAAATACAACACAAATCTAATTAAACAAATAAAGAGAGCCTATTCATATTCTTGAGATGAATTGCTTAGTTAAAACAATGGAGAGAGTAGCCTCCTGTAGGAGCGCAGTGAAGTGGGGTGAGTAGAAGTAGCCACCTTTTCCACTTTTGCTGCTACTGATAAGGGCCACTTCGCTGTGATTTGTGCCTCTAGCAAACACGTCCTGGGAAGTGTTGTGAAGTGACAGACAGCATGGCAGCTTAACATTATCTGCTCTCTGGTCGTTAAACTATCAAAATAAATCAAGTGTAGGGGCCGGGCAAGGGAGAGAGAATTAACAAACACTTGACTTGTCGGAGATCGTGCTTTTTGGAGGGGTCTCAGGCAAACACACACAGATAAGCTAAGTATTTCATAACCTAAGGTGATTATCTAGCTGCAAACCACCGACTTGAATGTGTGATAGGATAGACAGGCTAGCCTACTTCTGTGAGTCAGTGTGTAAAAAAAATGTTTTTTTTAGCAATGTTCTGTATAGGAAGTGTATAAAGAGAGTGTGTGCTGTGTGCCATCATTCTTGTCGGAAAAAAAGGGTCTCTCATAGACTGTGTAAAACAGGTCTGTCTATAGCCTTGGAACAGGCCGTTCAGAATGCACAGGTTGACATTTTCCAATTGTAGCCGGCTAACCTTTTTGAAAAGGACATTTATCTAATTCAGTGTCAGAGAGAGAGAGAGAGAAACAGAGAGTTCATTTTTGATTGTTTATTTTACTTTTGTTTATTATCTATTTCACTTGCTTTGGCAATGTTAACATATGTTTCCCATGCCAATAAAGCCCTTTGAATTGAATTGAGAGCGAGAAACCATTTCAGAGACACATATTTATCTCAGATTACACAGACCCACAATGAATTTGAAAACAAATCCAATCATTTTTTAATTTTTTTTTAATTGAATATACGAAACATACAATATACTTGCAGTGAAGCTGCTCAACAACTACACCACACCAGTCATCCAACAGATTCCCATTCAGAGCGACACACAGAAACATCCAGAGTCAATGCCCTGCTCAAGGGCACGCTGACAGGTCTCCCACCAGGCCAAAAAACGTGAACCCGAACCCTCCAAGATCTCCGCACAGTTCCCCAATAGCAGTCCCTCAACCATTCGAGACCCCTCCTCCCACAGTCCTTCCCAGTAGAAAAAACATCTCTAAAAATACAATTAATTCCATTCTCCACCCCCACGAACCCCCCAATGCACCAACAACCAAGAGAAAAAAGACAAACACAAAGGGCATCAAGGACAACTAAAATCAGAACAGCAATGACAACTGTACATGTTTGTGTGCATGTCTGGCACTATTACATGTGTGTGTGTGTCTTGTATGTGTTTATTTGAATGAGAGTGTGTGTATGCATGTGTACAAACACCTGTACGGCATAAGCCTTAGGCAAACCAGCATTAGCTGTAAAAACACTGCCCAACAAATCCAATCTTGATAAACTCCCATATCTATTAAGATGAAATACCACAGTGTGCCATCACAGCTGCAATATTTGCCCCTTGTCATCTCTCTTGTGCTGGGATGTAGGTGTCAAGGCAGAGGGAGGGAGGTGTCAAGGCAGAGGGAGGGAGATGTCAAGGCAGAGGGAGGGAGATGTCAAGGCAGAGAGAAAGAGGTGTCAAGGCAGAGAGAAAGAGGTGTCAAGGCAGAGGGAGGGAGATGTCAAGGCAGAGGGAGGGAGATGTCAAGGCAGAGAGAAAGAGGTGTCAAGGCAGAGAGAAAGAGGTGTCAAGGCAGAGGGAGGGAGATGTCAAGGCAGAGGGAGGGAGATGTCAAGGCAGAGAGAAAGAGGTGTCAAGGCAGAGGGAGGGAGATGTCAAGGCAGAGGGAGGGAGATGTCAAGGCAGAGAGAAAGAGGTGTCAAGGCAGAGGGAGGGAGATGTCAAGGCAGAGAGAAAGAGGTGTCAAGGCAGAGGGAGGGAGATGTCAAGGCAGAGAGAAAGAGGTGTCAAGGCAGAGGGAGGGAGATGTCAAGGCAGAGAGAAAGAGGTGTCAAGGCAGAGGGAGGGAGATGTCAAGGCAGAGAGAAAGAGGTGTCAAGGCAGAGAGAAAGAGGTGTCAAGGCAGAGAAAGAGGTGTCAAGGCAGAGGGAGGGAGATGTCAAGGCAGAGGGAGGGAGATGTCAAGGCAGAGAGAAAGAGGTGTCAAGGCAGAGAGAAAGAGGTGTCAAGGCAGAGGGAGGGAGATGTCAAGGCAGAGGGAGGGAGATGTCAAGGCAGAGAGAAAGAGGTGTCAAGGCAGAGAGAAAGAGGTGTCAAGGCAGAGGGAGGGAGATGTCAAGGCAGAGGGAGGGAGATGTCAAGGCAGAGAGAAAGAGGTGTCAAGGCAGAGGGAGGGAGATGTCAAGGCAGAGGGAGGGAGATGTCAAGGCAGAGAGAAAGAGGTGTCAAGGCAGAGGGAGGGAGATGTCAAGGCAGAGGGAGGGAGATGTCAAGGCAGAGAGAAAGAGGTGTCAAGGCAGAGGGAGGGAGATGTCAAGGCAGAGAGAAAGAGGTGTCAAGGCAGAGGGAGGGAGATGTCAAGGCAGAGGGAGGGAGGTGTCAAGGAAGAGGGAGGGAGGTGTCAGATGTCAAGGCAGAGGGAGGGAGATGTCAAGGCAGAGGGAGGGAGGTGTCAAGGCAGAGGGAGGGAGGTGTCAAGGAAGAGGGAGGGAGATGTCAAGGCAGAGGGAGGGAGATGTCAAGGCAGAGGGAGGGAGGTGTCAAGGCAGAGGGAGGGAGGTGTCAAGGAAGAGGGAGGGAGATGTCAAGGCAGAGGGAGGGAGATGTCAAGGCAGAGGGAGGGAGGTGTCAAGGCAGAGGGAGGGAGATGTCAAGGCAGAGGGAGGGAGGTGTCAAGGCAGAGGGAGGGAGGTGTCAAGGAAGAGGGAGGGAGGTGTCAAGGCAGAGGGAGGGAGGTGTCAAGGCAGAGGGAGGGAGGGAGGTGTCAAGGAAGAGGGAGGGAGGTGTCAAGGCAGAGGGCGGGAGGGAGGTGTCAAGGCAGAGGGCGGGAGGGAGATGTCAAGGCAGAGGGAGGGAGGTGTCAAGACAGAGGGAGGGAGGTGTCAAGACAGAGGGAGGGAGGTGTCAAGGCAGAGGGAGGGAGGTGTCAAGGCAGAGGGAGGGAGGTGTCAAGGCAGAGGGAGGGCGGTGTCAAGGCAGAGGGAGGGAGGTGTCAAGGCAGAGGGAGGGAGGTGAGGGAGGCGTCAAGGAAGAGGGAGGGAGGCGTCAAGGAAGAGGGAGGGAGGCGTCAAGGCAGAGGGAGGGAGGTGTCAAGGCAGAGGGAGGGAGGTGAGGGAGGCATCAAGGAAGAGGGAGGGAGGCGTCAAGGCAGAGGGAGGGAGGTGTCAAGGCCCATGTTTACTCTGTACATTCCTCAACCCCATGTAGGGACCTGGGGATCACATACACTCTGCGTCCCAAATGGCACCCTATTCCCCATAGGGCTTTGGTCAAAATAATTACACAATGTAGGGAGTAGGGTGGAATTTGAGACATCGCACCTGAACATACATCAGCCTGCTGTAGGGAGCTGTTTCCACATCCAGAATGTATTAACCAAGTGTGTACAGATGAAATATGACAAGGCTAGGACTAGGAGGAACACTTCAAGCACAGGGCCATGTCACAGTGACAGGACAAAAAAAAGTGAGTTGTTACAAATTAACTCAATGGCTGCTCTACAAGTCATTTGAGAACATTTCTGTAAAAAAAAGGCCAATAAAGTATTTATTCTCTTCTGTTGTTTAATTCTTGAAGAAGTTTTCTAACTAGTCACTTAACACTCAGAGACAAGTACACCCTACAACACTCTTTATGGCACATTGGGGTGATTTAGGAGGCAATGATGGGGGTGTGGGAGTCACAAGTGAAGTGAACTGTGTGTGTGTGTGTGTGTGTGTGTGTGTGTGTGTGGGGCATATTTCATGTCTGGTCATTAAGCATATTAGACGAGAGGAAATGAGAAGACAGGAAACACTGTGAGGAAGGGTGCATGGACACAATATAAAGAGATGAGATCAGAGAGATAGCGGGATCAAGTGGACAAGCCAGGCACATCATGGCTATTATAATTTGATTATGTCATTGTTATGATAGGCTACAGTTATTAGGCTACTAGGCTGTAGACACATGAAATGAAAGGGAACAAAAGTGAACCTACACTGTGCGCTCCGGCGGTGTTGCCAGTCTCTCTGAGCGAGCCCGCTGAAGCACGCTTTCAGTGCCTTTTCTTGCAGCATGCACGAAGAGGGACGCGAAGTGTAGAAATCCAACATTTGTCCCGGGCTCACCGCTAGCACATCCATACAGTCAAACATGATGTCCCTTCGTCGCAACAGTCACCCTGTTATTGTGTGCCTTTTAAAGGGTCCTTGAGATGTGGGTAAGAATCGCAAACATAAGTGCACACAACTCCATCAAATTCGGACCCTTTTTTGGCACGTAAAATCTTGGTCTTCTTCCTAGACTAAAACAATCAAGAACTATGACAGACAACACCGCTAAAAGCTTGTAATTGACCCAAATTATGATATGCCATTTTTCTCCGGAGTCCGGTTGTTGCAATGAAAAGGTGTCAGTCAGCTCCGTAAAGTCCCAACGTGTTTATCGTATAAATGTTTTGCACTGTCCCGTCCCGTGCCATTAACAACACGGTCCTCGCTCGAGCCCGCCGTATTGAAAATATTTTTCTTATAAATATCACAGATCGCGTTTTAAAACCACGTCTCCCCGTTCGGATAACGAATGGGTTATCCTGCCTCCATGCAGCTCATTTCCTACTAGTTTGGACACAGTGAATGAAAGATTGAATTGCCTAATATATGCGAGTGAACTTTCTATGAACCCATCCGAGGCAGCTAACCTTCAAATGACCCAACCAGTTTGACATCACCAAGTCCCAGGATTCTCACACACCGTGCAGCGCGAGCCTCACAACCAGCAGCAGCGCAGAAGCGCGAGCCAGGCAGAAAGATGAAAGGCAGGCAGCTCGAGCTCACAGCGCATAACGTTCTTTTCCCTCGAAAGAACGCTATACACTATATTTTCTAAAAACACATTTCTAAATTCATGAACAGTTTCATTTGATTTATGAATCACAAATGAAGCGTCCAAGTAACTCCGATTTGTTCACGATCTAGCCTACCACCTAGGCTATTATAGTGTCTCAGGGCAAAATTATAGTCTACAAATGTTTCAAAGACAATACATTTTATGTTTCAATAAAAACGAAACTAAGCAGTCTGATAAAGAAAAATATTTTTTTAAACACAAATTGTGTTTAATTCTACTGCAATCAACTATGGGTAATTGCAACATTGTAACAATGTTTGTAATACACTGAAATGGAATAGTTATTCAAACACATCTTACATTGTAACTCAAGTCAAGTCTCATGCAATTGTTTGGTCCTAGCCTACTTCAGAAAGGGCATGAACCAGGAAAGGAAAGGGAAAGGGGGATACCTGGTGAATAAGTATGTGATTATAGAAATTCCATATAGTGCAAAGCTATGTAGCCTAGGCATAACCACAGGAAGTATGGGTGCTGAGAGTGCTGCAGCACCCCCTAAAAAAATAACAATATAATCATTTATCTTTAAAGATATATATTTTAGGAAAAAAATATTTATTCACAAAAGTAGTGCACTGGGCCTTTACTATTATTAGCGAACAGATATACAGTACCAGTCAAAAGTTTGGACACACCTACTCATTCAAGGATTTCTCTTTATTTTACTATTTTCTACATTGTATCAAAACTATGAAATAACACATACTGAATCATGTAGTAACCAAAAAAGTGTTAAACAAATCCAAATAGATTTTAGATTCTTCAAAGTTTGCCTTGATGACAGCTTTGCACACTCTTGGCATTCTCTCAGCCAACTCTCAGCCATTCATGAGGAATGCTTTTCCAACCGTCTTGAAGGTGTTTCCACATATGCTGAGCACTTGTTGGCTGCTTTTCCTTCACTCTGCGGTCCAACTCGTCCCAAACCATCTCAATGTGAGGTCAGGTGATTGTGGAGGCCAAGTCATCTGAAGCCCTTACACAGGCTGGGGGTGTGTTGGGTCATTGTCCTGTTGAAAAACAAATTATAATCCCACTAAGCACAAACCAGATGGGATGGCATATCACTGCAGAATGCTGTGGTAGCCATGCTGGTTAAATGGGCCTTGAATTCTAAATAAATCACTGACAGTGTCACCAGCAAAGCACCCTCACAACATCACACCTCCTCCTCCATGCTTCACAGTGGGAACCACACATGCAGAGATCATCCGTTCACCTACTCTGCATATCACAAAGACACGGCGGTTGGAACCAAAAATCTCAAATTTGGACTCATCAGACCAAAGGACAGATTTCCACCGGTCTAATGTCCATTGCTTGTGTTTTGATTCACACATTCTCATCTGAACAGTTGATGTTGAGATGTGTCTGTTACTTGAACTCTGTGAAGCATTTATTTGGGCTGCAATTTCTGAGGCTGGTAACTCTAATGAACTTATCTTCTGCAGCAGAGGTAACTCTGGGTCTTCCTTTCCTGTGGCGGTCCTCATGAGAGCCAGTTTCATTATAGTGCTTGATGGGTTTTGCAACTACACTTGAAGAAACTTTCAAAGTTCTTGAAATGTACCACATTGACTGACCTTCATTTCTTAAAGTAATGATGGACTGTCTTTTCTCTTTGCTTATTTGAGCTGTTCTTGCCATAATATGGACTTGGTCTTTTACCAAATAGGGCTGTCTTCTGTGTACCACCCCTACCCGTCTGTAGCATGGGGAAAAAAACATATTTTCAGCATCTCCACTTTGGCAAAAAAGGTAGCTGTATAATTAAGAACAGTATCTTGCAGGATTCAACAGTTGGAATTGTAAGAGTTGTTGCCCTGTCCCTTTCTGCAAGATTGTCATTCTAATATAATCCAGTAAGAACCAAACCCTGTCATCAAACATTTACATCAAAAGGCGCAAAGATATGGGCAAAGACACAAAACATCCACATCAAATGAAATATTTCTCTTGATCAAATAACATGGAAAACAAACACTTTTAACGGCAAAAGCAAAAAGACGACTTCGCTTCTGATTTTTGATTTTATTATTATTTTATGACAAATAGATACTTGAAAAATTGTTACGTTGACATGAAAACAACAGGCATGTGGGTAACAGAACTGATAAGGTTACGTGTCAGTTGTTTATCTCACATGTGCATTAGTGCAGGGGCAGCAATAAAAATGATTGAACTACTATTTGAAATCCATAGTAGAATTAGGAAAGTTGAATCTGAATCTTTATGGCTCGATTTGTTTCTAGGCTACTTAATGTATGCATTATGTGCACTGTTACAGGCAGGGACATTTCCATTTATCTAAATCCTATCATTGTATAAAATAAGTTTGTAATTTATAAAACATGAATAATACTGTAGTTTGAGTGTTTGACACATTATGTTGTTTGTGATCAAAAGAAGAGGAAACACTCAACTAGGAAATTTGTGGAATGAATGTTTTTCAAAATGACCAATGTGTGTTGAAATAACTCGTCCTACAGTTCAGAGAAAATCTTTAGGAAGCATAAGAAATATTGGTCCTTTGTGGTTGTTTGGGGAAGGGGGTGCACTATGGATCCTAAAATGAGAGTCAGTTTGAAGTTTTCCTTTCTCTCCTTTTGTCTCAAATTCTCTCTCTCTTCTCTCTGTCACGAAATCGAGAGCAGGAGTCTGAACCTCACAACGACTATCTAAACATCCCATTAACCATCTCTCTAACCATGCATGTGTCACACACACACACACACACACACACACACACACACACACACACACACACACACACACACACACACACACACACACTTAAGCCTGCTATCTCTCTGATCATCTCTTTATATTGTGTCCATGCACCCTTCCTCACAGTGTTTCCTGTCTTCTCATTTCCTCTCATCTAATATGCTTAATGACCACACATGAAATATGCCCAACACACACACACACACACACACACACACACACACACACACACACACACACACACACACACACACACACATACACACAGCGGAGGCTGCTGAGGGGAGGACGGCTCACAATAATGGCTGGAACGGAGCGAATGGAATGGCAATGAACACATAGAAACCATATGTTTAATACCATTCCACACATTCCTCTCCAGCCATTACCACAAGTCCGTCCTCCCCAATTACGGTGCCACTAACAACCTGTGACACACACACACACACCAACCCCTTCAGAGACCCAACATAACTAATGTCCCTGCTCCCTACGTCTCTCTCTGTTTTTATAGCTACAATCCGTAATTCCTATTTCCGTGAATATAAATCATTAATAGAAATAGCCATTGAACAGCAGTAACTATTGCAGATAACACCTTTAAGCTAATATCGTTATAAAAATAGAATGATTTCCTTGTTGTACCGGAGTTGCTAAGGGTCTAATTCATTATCCTGCTATAGGCAACTTCTGAGCTGTACTTCCTTGAATGTTGAGGGAGGAGGTGTAGATTGTTAATGAGCCCATTATACAGTACTACCCTACTGGGTGGGTGATCCGTTGTGGTAGAATAATAACGTTATACTATGCTATTATATTCAGTTCTGTTATGTAGAATACTATCATTATGTGCTCTTGCAGACAATGATTCAGATTTGACCTAACTTTATTAAACAAGTGGCATTCGCCAGAGTAGCCTGTTTTCTGGGCAGTCGAACGTGTAGAGCAGAGACTGTGCATGAAGTAGAGAATCCCACACATGCGCAGAAGCTTTGGACCTAGCTGTCGGGAAGAGGGGTCCAGAGAAGTCAGATCCGCAGACCCTCCAAAATAATAATTAGCTCATTAGGCATTCCTTCAACTTGGTGACTTAAAATTTCCTGACTTAAAATGTGCCTGATTATCATATTAAAGCACCATAAAAAATTCAGTATTTCTATTTTACATTTCATTTCAACTACAATATAAACTCAATTACAACTAGGTTTGGGGTTAATTCATTTTTAAATTCATTTTTCAATTGAGGACATGAAGTGAATTGAATTTACTTAATTCATAAATTGAAAAATCCTAAGTGACAAATGGGTGAACTTTATTTCACCAGCTGGCTTGACTAAAATGAAAACTGAAGTGACCCCCAACCCTTCCACAACCCCAAGGGGACTTCAGCACTGATTACATGTTCTGTTGTATGTTTAGAAACAGTCAAAGTCAACAGCCTGCCACTGATATTGGGTGCGTATCAATAACAACATAATAGCTATTGTCTTACTGAAAGTACTTGGCAAAGTAGCCAAACGCTGAAGGCTTCAACAGCAAACACGGAAGCAGACTTGATGAGTTCTTGTCATAACTTGTGATTATGTTGCGTGGATGGGATGAACATGTTTTACAGAGAGTTTCAGAGGGCTCAGCTGTGCTCTTCTCTTTTACAGAGGAGGAGAGACTTATCCCCTTGATGCTGATGAATAATGTAGCAGAGCCGAGAGACTGGAGAGAGCGGAGAGCTGAAAAGAACCCCCCTCCCCTCCACGTACAGGATACACCAACTGCCCCCTACGGCTCGCCCCACTGTAACAGTAACCCACCTGTGCCTGCATCCCCTCCCTCTCCACACACACACCCCTCTCTCCACTACCACATTAGGAACCCTTCAGCCCCCTCTCCCTGTTACACCACCTGCACCCCCACTGTAACAGTAACCTACCTGCACCAACCATCTGTCACCCACACCTGGCTCACCTCACTGTAAAAATAACCCACATGCACTCCCACCCACCCCTCCCTCACCCACCCCCATCTACCCCATAAGCCAGGCCCTTCCATGTAATGAATCCACCTGGATTAGATCCATCTGTAATTAGAAGGTGAAAATGAACCTGTCTATCAAGATAAGACACTTTCTGGCATCAGTGCTCCTGCAGCTCTTGTAGCTCCCTGAGCTCGCTGCCAAAAACCCAGCGGGCCAAGACCATAAAAAGGTCCTACAGCACATCATTTAATAAGGCCAGACAAAGCAGCAAAGCTTGACGTTTAGGCTACACATTCGGGACATGCAGGACAGGTAGCAGGTAGTAGCCATGGTTGCTATCTAGTTTGAGCTCTGGAAAGAGACTTTCAATCATTGCATAAAGTGCGCATGCGCTTGAGAGAGAGAGAGGGAGGATAGCATTACCACTGCATGTTCGTTCTGCAACTTCAGGTATATTATACAGTATTTCCCATTTATTTTTCATGAAACAACTTTTGATAGCATATTAATGGGGAGGATGGAGGATCTGTTTATAGCGCTGGCAGTAAATCCTGCTTGGGTCGCTCAGCGTTCAGATAGGTATATTTAGTTGCATTCTGCTTATTTAATTGAAGCCGCATGACTAAAGAGGAATATGGCGGGTAGCTCATTTTCCACTGGAATTAGAGATCATGCCAACGCACACATTCGGGATTCTCTGGTTAGGAAGTAATGTGATAGGCAGAAAATAAAGATCAAGATGAATTTGTTCTATGCTAAAGATAGTGAGTTTTTTCTGTTTTTGTGCCTGAGCTTTAAGGATTCAGTTATCACGTTGTCTGATAAATACCCTTTTGTCACTTTAATTTTCCTGAATTTTTATTTCATTGAGAAAAGAATGAAAATAATGTATATACTGTATTTGAAAAGGTGTTTATTAGGATGAACATGACCGTTATGTCCATGTTTGTTCAGAAGCTCATTGGAGAGGAAGTACATTTTTAAACTTGTCTCTCAAGTCTTGACCAACAGCATTTGCCAACACTCAATATTAAATGTGTCACACTCTAATCTGTTTCACCTGTCTTTGTGATTGTCTCCACCCCACTCCAGGTGTCGCCCATTTTCTCCATTAACCACTATGTATTTATACCTGAGTTCTCTGTTTGTCTGTTGCCAGGTCGTTTTGTTTCGTCAAGCCTACCAGCGGTTTTCCCTCTGCTCCTGTCTCTCGATTGTTCCTGTTTCCTAGTTTCCCCGGTGTTGACCATTCTGCCTGACCCTGACCCTGAGCCTGCCGTCCTGTACCTTTGCCCCACCTATCTGGATTACTGACTACTGCCCTGCCCTGACCCTGAGCCTGCCTGCCTGCCGTCCTATACCTTTGCCCCACCTATCTGGATTACTGACCTCTGCCCTGCCCTTGACTTGCCTTTTACCTGCCCCTGTTCGATTAATAAACTGTTGTCTGCATCTGGGTCTTACCTGAAACGTGAAATTGTGTTACATTTTCACACCTATTCATGGCTTCAAAACTTGACCGATAGTCAAAGATAATATTATTTCTCAATAGATTGGAGATAAAGTACGGTTGTGTTTCATGTCAACGATACAATGATATTTTCATCTCCCAATACACTTAAGGAAACAAATACAGGAGTATGTTTCATACGATATCCTATTATTCTGAGCTCCCTGACAAAGAACAGAGAAAATGTATTGGACTCCAGGTGGATATAGTTGTGAAGAGGTGGCTGGAATGGAGGGAGAGGAGGGGAGAAGGGTGGGAGAAATGGAGGGGTGTAGAGGTGGAATGACTGAGAGATGGAGGTGTGGAAGGAGAGATGGATACAAGGAGAGAAGTGTGGAAAGAGCAAACAGAACACACCAACAGAGAAACAAAACCACACAAACCCCAAAAGTGCTGAAAGATCCATTTATTTTCCCCTTCTCTTTTCGGCACTTATTTTGACACCTTCTCTCGTTCTTTCTTTTTTGCACAGTTCAGGCAACATGTTTTCATTCTCTCTGTTAGTACATGTTTTCCACAGTTTGTGTCTTAGTTTGCACGGTGTGGCCGTGATGGTGGTCTAAATAGTATCTGTCATCTATAAGGGGAAAAAGGAAGCGTTTTGAAGGCTGATATTCTCCAGTTCTCTGTGACTCTTTGACACTGTTGGGGGCATTCTGTTTTCTCCTCCTGCTCACTCAACAAAAACCTCACACACGTTAAATAAACCAAACTGCCCCATACTTTATGATCTATTCGGTTACAACAAACCATTCCCCCACAAATATTCTTATTTCCAACAAACTTCCCAAGAAAACACTATTAAAATACAAGTAAAATGTTTTTCCGATCAGCGTTCAAGAGCTCTGTATGCTGTAACTGTTAAAAATATAGGCTACATCCCAAAATGGAACCTATTCGCTATCTAGTGTTCTATTTTCACCAGGGCCCAGAGCCTTGTGGTCACTGGTCAAAAGTAGTGCACTAAATAGGGAATAGGATGCCATTTGGGATGCAACCATAGTGTGATGTTTGGAAGTTGTTTCATAACTGTTTGCTAAAACATAGCCTAAACATAATACTGTACAAGCAATTGTACTTATTTAATTCCATGTGAGAGGGCTATCTGTAAGAAGACAATGGAGAATGCATTGTCTGACACTGACACATTGATTGAGTAGTTGCATTCTATTTGCATTTGCATTCCTGCATTCTCTAAGTTTTCTTGCTTTGGCGACAACGTCTCAGTTCAACCCAACGATCCAAAGCATGGATCAATGTCTATAGAAATGAACATTCTTTACTATCCTTAGATGAACTGAGACTGTGTAGTGTACTGTAGCTTCACAATGGATGACCTCACACAATAAACAGAGAGAAAGAGACAGAGAGAAAAAGAGAAAGAGTGAGAGACAGAAAGAGAGACAGAGAGAGAGAATGATATATGATAAAACAGAACAGAACAGTGGAGACAGACAGGGAATCACTGTGATTGTAAAATGTATAACTGAGCACTTAAAATTTCCCACCTCATTGGAGGTCATTCTGGAACCTCAAGTATCACATTACAACCTGGTTCCTCTCAGGACAATAGCTAATAAACATTGATATCTGTGCGGGTGAGCTTGGTTGGTTTATTAGGACGTTTAGCAGTGTAGCAGAGGCCAGGGGTGGAGAGGGAGGAGAGAGACATTACATTACAAACTAACAGGCAATAAAGTTGTCTCCTTTACACACACACACACGCTCATTTAGAGAAAGCACTTTAAGTACCACAGCAATGCAATGAGTCCCCTGTTGGATATTAGGGTCAATATAGATGGTATAATTACACTAAGTGTCTTAATGTGAGTTCACTCATTGTTTACACTCTTCTCCCATACAAAGAACTGGCAGTGCTGCTGGACTCATTTTCATCAGCAGTAATCAGCATGTGTGTGTGTGTGTGTGTGTGTGTGTGTGTGTGTGCGTGTGTGTGTGTGTGTGCGTGCGTGCGTGTGTGTAAACCATTAGATGTCATTACAGTTAATAAGAGCATTTGTTTAACAAATGAGTATTTTTGCTAATAGTCCTCCTAATGTGTTAAATACAGTAAATAAAAATAATAATACACACGCCTACTTTAATTACAAACATTTGTTTATTCCGATTAGCTATGTTGCTAATACCTGCAAAAGTCATATTTACATCCCAGCCCACTAGGGTTGGGGTCAATTCAGTTTTCAATTAAGGGGAACCTTCAAACCTTCACAAATGGCTTCTAGTGGCAGAAACTCACACTTTTATTCTAGTGGCAGTACCTTGCTCAAGGGCATATCGAAAGATTTTTCATCTAGTGGGCTCAGGGAGTCGAACCAGTGAGCTTTTGAAACTGGCCGAACACACTTAACCGTAAGGCTACCTTCCACTCATTGACCACATAGAACAGGAAAACACTGTCTTTTGGCTGTTCTTGTTTCTCTTGGTGACTTAAACCTAATTGCTACTGTAAGCCTGTCTGGGTAAAAGCCGATGCTAAATGACAAAAAAAATGTCTAAGATGCTAAGAGAGTACAGTAGCAGTATAATAATACACCCAGAGGGAAATCTGTACATTTCAGAGGGAGTGATGGTGGAGCTCAGCAGAAACAATCAAATCCTCCTTCGTTTCCTCAAGGAGGAAGAAGAGAGAGATAGGGAGGGAGAAATAGAGGGGAGAGATAGAGAGAGAAGGGGAGATGGGGATTGGAGAAGAAGATAAATTCAAAGAAAGAAAGAGAAAAGAGAGAGTACAATTAGAGGAGAGGATAAGGTGAATGACCAATTAACTTTGAATGTGCTGCTACCAACGATATTGTAACTTTGAAAAAACCTCTAAATGTCATTTTCAATGGTTAAAAAGGCTGTGAATTCATCACACTAACAAAGCTCTCTGAACTACCTCAATAGAAAAGAGTAGAGAAAGACAAGAGGCAGGAAGCAAAGCATTCATCCAAACCTAATCAGTCTCCTCTCTGGAATCGGTCAAATCAAATATTCATTGTTCTTTCCTTGAGCCTAGCCTACCCTCAAAAAGGCTGTAATATAATATTAGAAAATAAATATTCCTTACGGGAAAATACTTAAGACACACCTGAGCCTTTCCTCCACACAGAAACCCTCTAGCCTCCTTCTTTACCTCCCTCCGCTTGCCTTCCCAGGTCCTCTCTCCCCTCCATCCTCCCCCTGTTTGCTGTGGAGGTGTGAAGGAGCCTCAGTCTCCCCATTCTCCAGCCAGACAGCCTCACGATCAGCCCTGCAAGCTTCTGATTGGCTCTGGGGGGATTAGTGGTGTTCAGACGGCTTCACACAGTGAGCCCCGGACCCTCTGATCAGAGAGTAGCATTACTATCACCCCATCTCTCCCAACACCTCTCTACACCTCGCCTCGCCCCGCAACGCCCCTGAGGCCTGTGATTTCACACAGATTAGCGCTCAAAGTCTCCTAAGCTCTCCCTCAGTACTCCCTGTATCGATGGTCATCTCAAACGCAGACACACACTTGAGGGTCTATCAGAGTCCAAAATGTGTACGTGTCCGCACAGCAGTGTTCTAGAATACTGGACCGTTGGCTTTCATTCTTTTCTAATTCTCAGCGCAGCTAAAGCTATTTCTCCAACTGTCAACACATTCAAATGAATGAATACAGGACACGTACGCAGAGCCGCGTTGTCTGGGGATTTTGGGGAGGTTAGGGCTGTGCGTCCCCCGCAGGATGGTGGTCTCAGAGCCGCGTTGTCTGGGGATTTTGGGGAGGTTAGGGCTGTGCGTCCCCCACAGGATGGTGGTCTCAGAACCGCGTTGTCTGGGGATTTGGGGAGGTTAGGGCTGTGCATCCCCCGCAGGATGGTGGTCTCAGAGCCGCGTTGTCTGGGGATTTTGGGGAGGTTAGGGCTGTGCGTCCCCCACAGGATGGTGGTCTCAGAACCGCGTTGTCTGGGGATTTGGGGGAGGTTAGGGCTGTGCATCCCCGCAGGATGGTGGTCTCAGAACCGCGTTGTCTGGGGATTTTGGGGAGGTTAGGGCTGTGCGTCCCCCCGCAGGATGGTGGTCTCAGAACCGCGTTGTCTGGGGATTTTGGGGAGGTTAGGGCTGTGCATCCCCCACAGGATGGTGGTCTCAGAGCTGCGTTGTCTGGGGATTTTGGGGAGGTTAGGGCTGTGCATCCCCCACAGGATGGTGGTCTCAGAGCTGCGTTGTCTGGGGATTTTGGGGAGGTTAGGGCTGTGCATCCCCCACAGGATGGTGGTCTCAGAGCTGCGTTGTCTGGGGATTTTGGGGAGGTTAGGGCTGTGCATCCCCTGCAGGATGGTGGTCTGGGGATTTTGGGGAGGTTAGGGCTGTGCGTGCCCCGCAGGACGGTGATCTCAGAGCTGCGTAACTATGTCACAATGTGGCGCCGGACTATCGTGTCTCTGTGTCTGTGGACTCTCAATTATCCTTTAGACACACACTAACAAGATAAGACACACCCCACGCACTCAGAAATGGTTGCTCTACCTCACAAAGAAGCAAGCAACCTACACACTTCCTTTCCAGACAATAACAACACTAGCTCTAGAACACTAATTTAAAGTCTGACATCCAAGAAAGGGAAAATAGATCTCCCCCCCCACTGAGTCCCAAATGGCACCCTATTCTCTTTAGTCCACTACTTCTGATCAGAGCCTATAGGCCTCTGGTCAAAAGTAGTGCACTATATAGGCAATAGGGTGCCATTTAGGACACAGTCTGTAACTGATCATACAGCTTAACGTCCAAAAGGAAAATAACAATTCCATCAGATATTAGGTAGCTCATGGACAGCCTGCCTGCCTGGCTGGCTGGATAACTACATCATTGTTAAGCATCTTGATTTTATCAGAATTATACAAAATGACAAGTGAACTCAACATGAACCAGAGAGTTGGGGGGTTGCTAGTATTGGCATTTCTAAATCTAGGCAGGCTGGTGCAAGAGAATCAATACATGTCAGGCAGCCGTGCGCTTGCATGCACGCACCCACATACTGAACACATACACACGAACGCACACAGTCGTGGGTGCATACATACACACACAGGTTCTACGCTATTGCTTTTTCATCCCCTGAGTCAGTTAGTCAGCCACTCTCACCATCCCTGACAGAAAAGAAAAGTGATAACTATAAAAAGAGAGAGGGGACAGGCTAAAGAAGAGGAGTGAGAGTGACAGCGAGAGAGCGAAAGAAAGGGAGGGGTCTGAGAGAGAGACAAAAGAAAGAGCTTGCTGTCCTGTGTTTTGGAATTTAAGGTAACGGCATTGATGATCGACAGAACGTAAACAGAATACAAACCTCCTCAGGAAGGAGGGAGGGGCCCAAAAAAAGGAGAGTGAAAAAAGTGAGAGAAAGAAAAACTCAGGCTCCCTCTTCTCCTACTTTTCATCAGGTGCTATCACCAGTCCCATTCTCATTACTGGCCTGCGTCCATGCAGCATAACCACGGTGCTTTCAGCGGCTGATTCACCAATAACTCCTGCTAGTTAGTATACCCTCTCTGGAGGTCACCCAGAGGACAGGGATGCAGGAGACAGGAGGAGGCAAGAGGCCATTCCTTCCTGTGGGCCAAGCAACCTGCCCACTGCCCAGGAGGAGAGGAAGGTAATACCCTGTCCACTGCTCTTCCCTCTCTCTCTCTCTTTACTTTCTGTGGGTCAACCATGACTCTGTCTAGACAGGAGAGGAGAAGAGAAGAGAGGAGAAGAAAGGCGAGGATGGGAAGAGTGGAGGAGAGGGGAGGCTTTCCCCCTCTCTTTCTCCCCATTTTTCTCTCAATCTCACTCCTTCCTTCTTTCTCTCCCTGCTCTGTCATCTATCCTCCTCCCTCCAGCTCCACCTTCTCCTTTCCAGTCTTTCTCACTTTGTATTCCCCAACCCCACCCTACTTTCAACTCCCCTCTTTTGTTCTGCTCATCTTTTTTGCACTTCTCTCTCTCCCTCTCTTCTCTTCCATCCCCCACCTTGTTTTTCTTCAGCATCTCCCCCAACACATCAACCACTTATGCTGCCCTATCTCTCTGTAATTTACTATAATGCCAAACATTGGGGGCTGAAAAGCAGAGCTCTCAGCTCGTTCTCTGACTGTTGCTGGTTACACCAATGACCCAGTAAATGTGTTGTCACTGCACTCAGTTGTCACTGAGTGTTCTCACTGCTCAGCTGGTGTAGGGCACCAAGTCAGGTCTTTTTATGAGCGAGAGTGGGGGAGAGAGAGAGAGAGAGAGAGAGAGAGAGAAAGAGGGAGAAGGGGAAGAGAGAGGTGCAGAGAGACAGGAAGGGGTAGGACAACTGAGAGAAGGAGGGAGAGAGGGAGAAAGAGAGAGAAGGGGAGATAGGGAGAGGGAGGCAGAGAGAGGCGGGGGGGGCAGAGAGAAAAAGAGACAAGAGAGAGAAAGATTGAAACAAAAAGAGAGAGATCCAGCTATGCTATGTATATGAGAGTTTAACTTCAGTCGGCAGAATTATGAATTGTATTCTGAATGTCATATTGACCTGTATGGCCTGTACTGTGTACTGAAGGTCTGAAGTCACAGACAACTCAATCAATCAATACAACATTTGTTGTGATATTCACAGTGTTCTGCTATTCATCACTCATGGAGGTTTGCTTGTTTATTGACATTTACAACAAATTAGTTAAAGGTTGGATTAATCAATGTTTCTGTTGCTGGCATGATTGCTGAGAGCCAACCCATCAATATGTTACCAAGCTGTTTGTCATTCCTCTGTCTGTCTTTCATTGAAGTTGTTATTGTCCAACACTGTTTCATTCATCTAGCCATTGTTGCCTAAATCCTTCTGTCTGTACTGCTGCACACACATACACGCACGCACACACACACACACACACACACACACACACACACACACACACACACACACACACACACACACACACACACACACACACACACACACACACACACACACACACACACACACACACACAACAAACAGTCTTTTGTCCATCCCGCTCCACCAACACAGCTCCACAGTCAGTTGGACTCCAACCAAGACTAACTCACTCAATTACAAGGGTCTGTTCATCCAATGTGTGTGCTGGTGGAAATCAGCCACTGTGTGTGTGCACTCCAGCAAAAGGAATGTTGAGAAAATAGCCTCTATATACACTGAGTGTACAAAACATTAGGAACACCTGCTCTTTCCATAACAGACTGACCAGGTGAATCCAGGTGAAAGCTATCATCCCTTGTTGATAACACTTGTTAAATCATTCAGTGCAGATGAAGAGAAGGAAACAGGTTAAATTAGGATCTTTAAGCAGTGAGACAATTGAGACATGAATTATGTGTGTGTGCCTTTCAGAGGGTGAATGGGCAAGGGAAAAACCGTGAGTGTCTTTGAACGGGGTATGGTAGTATGTGCCAGGCGCACTGGTTTGAGTGTCTTTGAACGGGGTATGGTAGTAGGTGCCAGGCGCACTGGTTTGAGTGTCTTTGAATGGGGTATGGTAGTAGGTGCCAGGCGCACTGGTTTGAGTGTCTTTGAACGGGGTATGGTAGTAGGTGCCAGGCGCACTGGTTTGAGTGTCTTTGAACGGGGTATGGTAGTATGTGCCAGGCGCACTGGTTTGAGTGTCTTTGAACGGGGTATGGTAGTAGGTGCCAGGCGCACTGGTTTGAGTGTCTTTGAACGGGGTATGGTTGTAGGTGCCAGGCGCACTGGTTTGAGTGTCTTTGAACGGGGTATGGTAGTAGGTGCCAGGCGCACTGGTTTGAGTGTCTTTGAACGGGGTATGGTAGTAGGTGCCAGGCGCACTGGTTTGAGTGTCTTTGAACGGGGTATGGTAGTAGGTGCCAGGCGCACTGGTTTGAGTGTCTTTGAACGGGGTATGGTAGTATGTGCCAGGCGCACTGGTTTGAGTGTCTTTGAACGGGGTATGGTGGTATGTGCCAGGCGCACTGGTTTGAGTGTCTTTGAACGGGGTATGGTAGTAGGTGCCAGGCGCACTGGTTTGAGTGTCTTTGAACGGGGTATGGTAGTATGTGCCAGGCGCACTGGTTTGAGTGTCTTTGAACGGGGTATGGTGGTATGTGCCAGGCGCACTGGTTTGAGTGTCTTTGAACGGGGTATGGTAGTAGGCACCAGGCGCACTGGTTTGAGTGTCTTTGAACGGGGTATGGTAGTAGTGCCAGGTGGTTTGAGTGTCCAGGCGCACTGGTTTGAGTGTCTTTGAACGGGGTATGGTAGTAGGTGCCAGGCGCACTGGTTTGAGTGTCTTTGAACGGGGTATGGTAGTAGGTGCCAGGCGCACTGGTTTGAGTGTCTTTGAACGGGGTATGGTAGTAGGTGCCAGGCGCACTGGTTTGAGTGTCTTTGAACGGGGTATGGTGGTATGTGCCAGGCGCACTGGTTTGAGTGTCTTTGAACGGGGTATGGTGGTATGTGCCAGGCGCACTGGTTGGAGTGTCTTTGAACGGGGTATGGTAGTAGGTGCCAGGCGCACTGGTTTGAGTGTCTTTGAACGGGGTATGGTAGTAGGCACCAGGCGCACTGGTTTGAGTGTCAAGAACTGCGAAGCTGCTGTGTTTTTCATGCTCAAAGGTTTACCATGTCTATCAAGAATGGTCCACCACTCAAAGGACATCCAGCCAACTTGACACAACTGTGGGAAGCATTGGAGTCAACATGGGCCAGTATCCCTGTGGAACGCTTTCGACACCCTGTTGGGGGTGCAACTCAATATTAGGAAGATGTTCCCAATGTTTTGTACACTCAGTGTATGTGCCCACACACAGCAGCCATGATAACCCTGAGCCGTTCTCCTTTTCACCTTCTTGCCAACGGTCTCCAGGCCAGTTCCACGACACACAGCCTTGTTGAGCAAAGAACACACTGCACGCACAGTTACACAGGCATCTAACTGATGAGCTGAACTCCCAGTGTGGCCAGAGGCTAAATATAGCTGACTGTGGTTGGTGTGTGTTTGTGTGAGTGTGTGTATGCCAAGTATGTATTCAAGGTTCTGACAGGGCCTGCGGAGGTGTACACAGCGTGTGTGTGTGTGTGTGTGTGTGTGAGCCCCACCATGACCAATCACATGACAAACAGCAGGGCTTAGACAGTCTGTGGGAACTAGCTATTTGGAACAGACACTGGGCATATGACATCTGTATGACTGATGCACTGGGAAGAAATACTGAGTGTGTGTGTGTTTGGGGGGGGGGTTGGCGTGCATTCAGTTGGTGTCCACCTTACGCACATAAACATTGATGAGTGTATTTTCAAATGTGTGTTTGCACGTTTGTTTAGTGTGTTTTTCCTCTGGGTATCAGGGCTATTCACTAAATTCAAATCAGAGTGAATCCCTCTCTTCCTCTCTGAATGAGAGGAAACATCTCCCCTACTTATCTATGAGAGCAGACCTACAGAGGCTCTCTCCACACACACACACACACACACACACACACAGCATAAAAAACTATTTTGTGAGGAGCTTAGGAATACTACTTATATGCCACCTTTTTTCCATTTCTTAGATCAAATGCAGAAAAAACCAGTGTGAAGGAGGCTCCTTCACAACAGAAGCTTTTTCTCTGTCTGTAACAGCACACACACCGTATATACAGTGCCATAACAACAGGGTTCTATTTGTGGTGCACTTCAGAGGCCTATAGCTGTATTTTATCAGGTGAAACCTCACATAAAGCAAAAGGTTATTTTACAGTAATGATGAACAGTGGCGACCCTTCATTCAGGGCAGGTGGGGCAGAGCCCTGAATGTGGGGCAGGCATGTTGATCATTACTGTAAAATAACCTTTTGCTTTTTGTGGTGGTGGGGAAGCCAGAGGAAAATAAAGAGCGTAGGTGTTGGTAATGTTCTCTAGTTCCCGCGGTGATTGGCTCAGTGTTCTGTCACTCATGGGGACACTACGTCTCCTTCAAGTCTAACGGTATACCTCGAAAATTCAAGCCCCTTGGATGCTGCCATAGAGTTACATTAGAATTTCCCATCCAAGGCGGCTCAAGGTCATTGGCCACCGATAAAATGACGTCAAATCACGTTATATCTACAGTAGCTTTGATTGGACAACATCGTACATCATCAACATCATACTTTCAAAATCTTACCTAGCAGTCATCACCATCAATCAAGTCAACAATCTACTGGCAAATTACTTTTAATCCTTGTCACATTAAGAGAAATAATAGATCAAACGTATCGGTGCTCATCAGCCATTGGACGTAAACATTACACAACAACTTGGAAAATTGCAAATTCAACAATGAGTGGTAGTAAATGAGGCTGAATGAACTGTTTCTTAGCCAGACAAGGCTCCACTGATAGCTAGGTGTAACAGTGGTAAGGTGTTGGGACTGCTGTTGGGACAGCTTAATGTAGGCCCTAACAGTTTGTGGGCACTGTTTGTCACCGTTACAGTATAATTCATGTATTGTTTAGTGTTGTGTAACTGCTATGCTGGCATGCATCCCACTTTTTTTTGTTGCCACACCAAGATTTACATGCTGAAATCACCACTGATGATCAAACTCTATTTGAACCATATTCAATAATTAACACCAAGTAGAAAACCAGTATGACCTACTAATAGAGTTAGCTAAATGCAGATGTATGTAGCTAAAATGATATCCTTTTAATTACATTTTCATTTATTCAAGGACAATGCCAATACTTGCCAAGTACATCCTAAAATAACACCAACACAATGATATCAACCCATCAACTGCAGTTAGCAAGCGCTGTCCTGTGTTTGACTCAGCTTTCTCTTAATTCTTAAGCCTTCCTTTCCTCCTCCTTCCCTGATGAAATATACCCTTATGGTTAGGTTAGAACCCGCTCCTCCACCCACCACCTCAAACCTCCCCGCAACACCTAAAAGCACAATCTTTCGAGAGTGAGCCTCATCTCTGGCGCAGCCAAACAGAGAGATGTGATGCTCCCTTTCCTCTCCGGACTACTTTGTAACAGCAGGCCTCTCTCTTTCTATCTGTCTCTCTCTCTCACACACACACACACACACACACACACACACACACACACACACACACACACACACACACGTCACGTCACGATGTTCGTAATAATGATGGTCGGACCAAGGCGCAGCGTGAGTATAGTTCCACATCTTTGAATGAATAAGTGAAACTGAAAACAAAATAACCAAACTTAAAGACCCGTGACTACGTAGTGCTCCAACACACTATACATAAACAATATCCCACTACGTAGTGTTCAAACACAGTATACATAAACACTATCCCATAACGTAGTGCTCAAACACACTATACATAAAAAAACACACTATACATATCCCACTACGTAGTGTTCAAACACAGTATACATAAACACTATCCCACTACGTAGTGTTCAAACACACTATACATAAACAATATCCCATAACGTAGTGCTCAAACACACTATACATAAACAATATCCCACTACGTAGTGCTCAAACACACTATACATAAAAAATATCCCACTACGTAGTGTTCAAACACAGTATACATAAACAATATCCCACTACGTAGTGTTCAAACACACTATACATAAACAATATCCCACTACGTAGTGTTCAAACACAGTATACATAAACACTATCCCATAACGTAGTGTTCAAACACACTATACATAAACACTATCCCACTAACGTAGTGTTCAAACACACTATACATAAACACCCATCCAAACACACTATACATAAACAATATCCCATAACGTAGTGTTCAAACACACTATACATAAACAATATCCCACTACGTAGTGTTCAAACACAGTATACATAAACACTATCCCATAACGTAGTGTTCAAACACACTATACATAAACAATATCCCATAACGTAGTGTTCAAACACACTATACATAAACAATATCCCATAACGTAGTGTTCAAACACACTATACATAAACACTATCCCATAACGTAGTGTTCAAACACACTATACATAAACAATATCCCATAACGTAGTGTTCAAACACACTATACATAAACAATATCCCACTACGTAGTACACTATACATAAACAATCATAACGTAGTGTTCAAACACACTATACATAAACAATATCCCACTACGTAGTGTTCAAACACACTATACATAAACAATATCATCATAACGTAGTGTTCAAACACACTATACATAAACAATATCCCACTACGTAGTGTTCAAACACACTATACATAAACAATATCCCATAACGTAGTGTTCAAACACACTATACATAAACAATATCCCATAACGTAGTGTTCAAACACACTATACATAAACAATATCCCATAACGTAGTGTTCAAACACACTATACATAAACAATATCCCAAACACACTAACGTAGTGTTCAAACACAGTATACATAAACAATATCCCACTAACGTAGTGTTCAAACACACTATACATAAACAATATCCCACTATACATAACATAGTGTTCAAACACACTATACATAAACAATCCCATCCCAAACACACTATAGTGTTCAAACACACTATACATAAACAATATCCAAACACACTATACATAAACACTATCCCACTAACGTAGTGTTCAAACACACAATACATAAACAATATCCCATAACGTAGTGTTCAAACACACTATACATAAACAATATCCCATAACGTAGTGTTCAAACACACTATACATAAACAATATCCCATAACGTAGTGTTCAAACACACTATACATAAACAATATCCCATAACGTAGTGTTCAAACACACTATACATAAACACTATCCCATAACGTAGTGTTCAAACACACTATACATAAACAATATCCCATAACGTAGTGTTCAAACACACTATACATAAACAATATCCCATAACGTAGTGTTCAAACACACTATACATAAACAATATCCCACTACGTAGTGTTCAAACACACTATACATAAACAATATCCCATAACGTAGTGTTCAAACACACTATACATAAACAATATCCCACTACGTAGTGTTCAAACACACTATACATAAACAATATCCCATAACGTAGTGTTCAAACACACTATACATAAACAATATCCCATAACGTAGTGTTCAAACACACTATACATAAACAATATCCCATAACGTAGTGTTCAAACACACTAACCCATACACACTATACATAAACAATATCCCATAACGTAGTGTTCAAACACACTATACATAAACAATATCCCATAACGTAGTGTTCAAACACACTATACATAAACAATATCCCATAACGTAGTGTTCAAACACACTATACATAAACAATATCCCATAACGTAGTGTTCAAACACACTATACATAAACAATATCCCATAACGTAGTGTTCAAACACACTATACATAAACAATATCCCATAACGTAGTGTTCAAACACACTATACATAAACACTATCCCATAACGTAGTGTTCAAACACACTATACATAAACAATATCCCATAAAACGTAGTGTTCAAACACACTATACATAAACAATATCCCATAACGTAGTGTTCAAACACATACATAAACAATACATAAACAATATCCAATATCCCATAACGTAGTGTTCAAACACACTATACATAAACAATATCCCATAACGTAGTGTTCAAACACACTATACATAAACACTATCCCATAACGTAGTGTTCAAACACACTATACATAAACAATATCCCATAACGTAGTGCAAACACACTATACATCAAACACACTATACATAAACACTATCCCATAACGTAGTGTTCAAACACACTATACATAAACAATATCCCATAACGTAGTGTTCAAACACACTATACATAAACAATATCCCATAACGTAGTGTTCAAACACACTATACATAAACAATATCCCATAACGTAGTGTTCAAACACACTATACATAAACAATACCCCATAACCCACAGGTGGACAAATGCTGCTTAAGTATGATTCCCAATTAGAGACAACGATAACCAGCTGCCTTGGGAATTGGGAATCATACAAATCACCAACATATAAAATCAAACCTGGAACCCCACATAGAAAATATAAACTAGAACAAAAACCCCTAGTCACGCTCTGACGTACTGTACCATAGAAAATACAGGTTTTCTATGGTCAGGACATGACACACACACGGCTTCTCTCTTCTCCGTCCTGCTAGGACTAGTCAGCTTTGTAACCGCTAGTCACTTAATACATGCTTTTTCATGGTCTCATCTTCAAGGGGTCATAAATCTGAGGTGGGACAGGCAGACAAGCTGCTACAGGGCCAGAATAAGAATACTGCCCTCAAAAAGTGCCGGCTTTCAATCAACGTCCATTCAGAGAATACTTAGGGCTTTTATATGCATGCATGTTGTGCCTAATAACGAACAGACAAAAGAGTCGATTTTAGTGATTTATGTGTGGTTACCATGGAGATCCTAGTGAGAGGACGGGCCAAGACAGGCCAGGGAGCTATAGATTAACACTGACTCAGCTTGCTTTACTAACTGACACCATTAACACGGAGAGACTAATGAGACCATACTGGTGTCAGTGTTGTAGAGAGGAATACAACTCATTTGAGAGAAATATAACAATATCTATTAACCAGCAGTTCAGGAAGCCAACGCTACACACCAGGAATCTCCAATGAGTTTCAGACTTGTTTTCTGACGAATGAGATGATGGAGTGTCCATGTTTCTAAAGAGAAATACAACTAATTATGTCCTTTTTTTTGACAACAATGTTACATTAGCCAACCGTAGAGGAAGCAGGAATGCTACTGGCCAGCAATCTCCAATGCGTTTATTTACATAGCTTTTGAGAGATGTTAAGGCTCTATCATCATACAGTAGCAATATAAATCACACAGAGAGGATGTATCTGTGGAGGGACTGAAAGCTTGCTGCTCCCCATTCATATTCAGTTTGTTTATTGAGTTTTGAAATGTTCATCACATCTTTTGTTTATGAATTCATCACATTAGCTATCATTTATAGTACCCCTGTCAGTGAAGTTTAATGATGAATAAAAAATAACAAGTTGATGTCACTTGACAAGTGGTGAACAGAGCAGATTTATGGCCGAGACTCAGAGAGTGAAAAGACTGAGCCCCTCTCATTAGCCCGAGACAAATGTCTGTCAGATGTGTGTGTGTGAGCAGACTGTCCGGTCTGTGGAAGAGCAGGCTATAGCTACACTACATTACCAAAAGTATATGGACACCTGCTTGTCGAACATCTCATTTCAAAATCATGGGAATTAATATGGAGTTGGTCCCCCCTTTGCTGCTACAACAGCCTCCACTCTTCTGGGAAGGCTTTCCACTAGATGTTGGAACATTGCTGCAGGGACATGCTTCCATTCAGCCACAAAAGCATTAGTGAGGTCAGGCACTGATGTTGGGTGATTAGGCCTGGCGCGCAGTCGGCTTTCTAATTCATCCCAAAGGTGTTCGATGGGGTTGAGGTCAGGGCTCTGTGCAGGCCAGTCAAGTTCTTTCACACCGATCTCGACAAACCATTTCTGTATGGACCTCGATTTGTGCATGAGGGCATTGTCATGCTGAAACAGGAAAGGGTCTTCCCCAAACTGTTGCCACAAAGTTGGAAGCACAGAATCGTCTAGAATATCATTGTGTGCTGCAGCATTAAGATTAGACGTCGACCGATCGGAATGGACGATTAATTAGGGACGATTTCAAGTATTCATAACAATCGGTAATAGGCATTTTTGGACACCGATTATGGCCGATTACATTGCACTCCACGAGGAGACTGCGTGGCAGGCTGACTACCTGTTATGCGAGTGCAGCAAGGAGCCTAGGTAAGGTGCTAGCTAGCATGAAACTTATCTTATAAAAAACAATCAATCTTAACATAATCACTAGTTAACTACACATGGTTGATGATATTACTAGTTTATCTAGCTTGTCCTGCGTTGCATATAATCGATGCGGTGCCTGTTCATTTATCATTGATTCACAGCCTACTTTGCCAAACGGGTGATTTAACAAGTACATTCGCGAAAAAAGCACTTTCGTCGCACCAATGTGTACCTAAACATAAACATCAATATCTTTCTTAAAATCAATACACAAGTATATTTTTTTAAACCAGCATGTTTAGTTAATATTGCCTGCTAACATGAATTTCTTTTAACTAGGGAAATTGTGTCACTTCTCTTGCGTTCTGTGCAAGTAGAGTCAGGGTATGTGCAGCAGTTTGGGGCGCCTGGCTCGAATTGTGTGAAGACCATTTCTTCCTAACAAAGACCGTAATTAATTTGCCAGAATTGTACATAATTATGACATAACATTGAAGGTTGTGCAACGTAATAGCAATATTTAGACTTAAGCATGCCACCCGTTAGATAAAATACGGAACGGTTCCATATTTCACTGAAAGAATAAACATTTTGTTTTCGAAATGATAGTTTCCGGATTTGACCATATTAATGACCTAAGGCTCGTATTTCTGTGTGTTATTATATTATAATTAAGTCTATGATTTGATAGTGCAGTCTGACTGAGCGGTGGTAGGCAGCAGCAGGCTCGTAAGCATTCATTCAAACAGCACTTTACTGCGTTTGCCAGCAGCTCTTCGCTCTGCTTCAAGCATTGCGCTGTTTATGACTTCAAGCCTATCAACTCCAGAGATTAGGCTGGCAATACTAAAGTACCTATTAGAACATCCAATAGTCAAAGGTATATGAAATACAAATGGTATAGAGAAAAATAGTCCTATAATAACTATAACCTAAAACTTCTTACCTGGGAATATTGAAGACTCATGTTAAAAGGAACCACCAGCTTTCATATGTTCTGAGCAAGGAACTTAAACGTTAGCTTTTTTACATGGCACATATTGCACTTTTACTTTCTTCTTCAACACTTTGTTTTTGCATTACTTAAACCAAATTGAACATGTTTCATTATTTATTTGAGGCTAAATTGATATTATTGATGTATTATATTAAGTTCATATAAAAGGGTTCATTCAGTATTGTTGTAACTGTCATTATTACAAATATATATATAAAAATCGTCCGATTAATCTGTATCGGCTTTTTTTGGTCCTCCAATAATCGGTATCGGCGTTGAAAGATCCTAATCGGTCGACCTCTATGAGGAACTAAGGGGCCTAGCCTGAACCATGAAAAACAGCCCCAGACCATTACTCCTTCTCCACCAAACTTTACAGTTGGCACAATGCAGTCGGGCAGTTAGTGTTCTCCTGGCAGCCGGCATACACAGATTCATCCATCAGACTGTCAGATGGTGATGCATGATTCATCACTCCAGAGAATGTGTTCTCACTGCTCCAAAGTCCAATGGCGTCGAGCTTTATACCACTCCAGCCGGCGCTTGGCATTGAGCATGGTGATCTTAGGCTTGGGTGCAGCTGCTCAGCCATGGAAACCCATTTCATTAAGCTACGACAAACAGTTATTATGCTGATGTTGCTTCCAGAGGCAGTCTGCAACTCGGTAATGAGTGTTGCAATCGAGGACAGCTGATTTTACTTGCATCGCGATTAAGCACTCAACGGTCTCGTTCTTTGAGCTTGTTTGGCCTACCAATTCGCGTCTGAGCCTGTTTCACTTCTAGACGTTTCCACTTCACAATAACAGTCCCTGACCTCTTCAGTAAGGCCACTCTAATGCCAATGTTTGTCTATGGAGATTGCATAGCTGTGTGCTCGATTTTATACAGCTATCAGCAACGGGTATGGCTGAAATAGCCGAATCCACCTATTTTAAGGGGTGTGCACATACTTTTGTATATATAGTGTACTGCAAAGAGAAACAGTCTATAGACTCTTAAAAGGGTTAATGTATAAAATAGTAATACCCAGTGAAAAAATAATTTAAAAAATATATATATATACAGTGCATTCGGAAAGTATTCAGACCTCTTAACTTTTTCCGCATTTTGTTACGTTACAACCTTATTCTGAAATGGATTCAATTGTTTTAAAAGGGCATTGCATCTCAGTGCAAGAGGCGTCACTACGGTCCCTGGTTTGATTCCAGGCTGTACCACATCCGACCGTGATTGGGAGTCCCATAGGGCGGCACACATTTGGCCCAGCATTGTCCGGGTTTGGCCGGGGTAGGCCGTCATTGTAAATAAGAATTTGTTCTTAACTGACTGGCGGCCAGCTCTGTCAACTGTGGGGCCTTATATAGACAGGTGTTTGCCTTTCCAAATCATGTCCAAACAATTGAATTTACCACAGGAGAACTACAATCAAGTTGTAGAAACATCTCAAGGATGATAAATGGAAACAGGATGCATCTGAGCTCAAGTTCTAGTCTCTTAGCAAAGGGTCTTAATACTTACAGTACCAGCCAAAGTTAGGACACACCTACTCATTCAAGGGTTTTTCTTTATTTTTACTACACTGCTAAAAAAAATCAAGGGAACACTTAAACAACACAATGTCAGTCAATCACACTTCTGTGAAGTCAAAATGTCCACTTAGGAAGCAACACTGAATGACAATAAATTTCACATGCTGTTGTGCAAATGGAATAGACAACAGGTGGAAATTATAGGCAATTAGCAAGACACCCCCAATAAAGGAGTGGTTCTGCAGGTGGTGACCACAGACCACTTCTCAGTTCCTATGCTTCCTGGCTGATGTTTTGGTCACTTTTGAATGCTGGCGGTGCTTTCACTCTAGTGGTAGCATGATGCAGTCTACAACCCACACAAGTGGCTCAGGTAGTGCAGCTCATCCAGGATGACACATCAATGCGAGCTGTGGCAAGAAGGTTTGCTGTGTCTGTCAGCGTAGTGTCCAGAGCATGGAGGCGCTACCAGGAGACAGGCCAGTACATCAGGAGACGTGGAGGAGACCGTAGGAGGGCAACAACCCAGCAGCAGGACCGCTACATCCGCCTTTGTGCAAGGAGAAGCAGGAGGAGCACTGCCAGAGCCCTGAAAATGACCTCCAGCAGGCCAAAAATGTGCATGTGTCTGCTCAAACGGTTAGAAACAGACTCCATGAGGGTGGTATGAGGGCCCGACGTCCACAGGTGGGGGTTGTGTTTACAGCCCAACACCGTGCAGGACGTTTGGCATTTGCCAGAGAACACCAAGATTGGCAAATTCACCACTGGCGCCCTGTGCTCTTCACAGATGAAAGCAGGTTCACACTGAGCACATGTGACAGACGTGACAGAGTCTGGAGACGCCGTGGAGAACGTTCTGCTGCCTGCAACATCCTCCAGCATGACCGGTTTGGCAGTGGGTCAGTCATGGTGTGGGGTGGCATTTCTTTGGGGGGCCGCAAAGCCCTCCATGTGCTCGCCAGAGGTAGCCTGACTGCCACAGATGAGATCCTCAGACCCCTTGTGAGACCATATGCTGGTGTGGTTGGCCCTGGGTTCCTCCTAATGCAAGACAATTCTAGACCTCATGTGGCTGGAGTGTGTCAGCAGTTCCTGCAAGAGGAAGGCATTGATGCTATGGACTGGCCCGTCCGTTCCCCAGGCCTGAATCCAATTGAGCACATCTGGGACATCATGTCTCGCTCCATCCACCAACGCCACGTTGCACCACAGACTGTCCAGGTGTTGGCGGAAGCTTTAGTCCAGGTCTGGGAGGAGATCCCTCAGGAGACCATCCGCCACCTCATCACGAGCATGCCCAGGCGTTGTAGGGAGGTCATACAGGCACGTGGAGGCCACACACACTACTGAGCCTCATTTTGACTTGTTTTAAGGACATTACATCAAAGTTGGATCAGCCTGTAGTGTGGTTTTCCACTTTAATTTTGAGTGTGACTCCAAATCCAGACCTCCATGGGTTGATAAATTTGATTTCCATTGATAATTTGTGTGTGATTTTGTTGTCAGCACATTCAACTATGTAAAGAAAAAAGTATTTAATAAGAATATTTCATTCATTCAGATCTAGGATGTGTTATTTTAGTGTTCCCTTTATTTTTTTGAGCAATGTATATTCTACATTGTAGAATAATAGTGAAGACATCAAAACTATGAAATAACACATATGGAATCATGTAGTAACAAATCAAAATATATTTTATATTTGAGAGTCTTCAAAGTATCCACCCTTTGCCTTGATGACAGCTTTGCACACTCTCTCAACCAGCTTCATGAGGAAAGAATGGTAGTGTACATACAATCACTGCACACACAGAGCATTATGACCACAGCTGTTCTGTTCTCTCAAGAGAAGCTAGTGTGTTCTGTTTGCAGAGAACTGAACTGGTCTAGCCTGTTGTTGTTTGCCTACTGAGGCTGAGTAAGAGCCTTGTGCAGACAGACAGACAACAATAGTTGATGCAAAGGCGCAATAGTTTCTTCTAAGGTGAAGGAAGAACCACCTGGACACTATTATCTGTAGGTGTGTTCAGACATTGTATTGTATTGTGTTTTCTCTCTCTCTCTCTCTCTCTCTCTCTCTCTCTTCAATTCAATTCAATTCAAGGGGCTTTATTGGCATGGGAAACGTGTTAACATTGCCAAAGCAAGTGAGGTAGATAATGTAAAAAAGTGAAATAAACAATAAAAATGAACAGTAAACATTACACATACAGACGTTTCAAAACAATAAAGACATTACAAATGTCATAATATGTATATATACAGTGTTGTAACAATGTGCAAATGGTTAAAGTACACAAGGGAAAATAAATAAGCATAAATATGGGTTGGGTCTAATTGTGTTGCTGTCCTGGGGCTCTGTGGGGTCTGTTTGTAAACAGAGCCCCAGGACCAGCTTGCTTAGGGGACTCTTCTCCAGGTTCCTCTCTCTGTAGGTGATGGCTTTGTTATGGAAGTGTCACGAACCTCGCCGAAGATGGTGCCTCTTCCTGTTCGGGCGGTGCTCGGTGGTCGTCGTCGCCGGCCTATTAGCTGCCATCGATTCCCTTTCCGTTTGTTTTGGGTTATTGGGTATTGGTTACACCTGTTTTGTATTAGGGTTTGTTTGTAGGGTATTTAAGGGCACTAGGCCCGCTGGGTATTTGTGCGGGCTTGTTTTTTGTTACTCTGTGTTTGATGGTGTTATTTATTCCTGTATTTATTCTCCGGACTATTTTGTCCTGTTGTTTGGACAGGCAACGTATATACGCCCTCTGTGTTGGCGTGACTGTTTTGTCCTGTTGTTTGGACAGGCAACGTATATACGCCCTCTGTGTTGGCGTGACTATTTTGTCCTGTTGTTTGGACAGGCAACGTATATACGCCCTCTGTGTTGGCGTGACTATTTTGTCCTGTTGTTTGGACAGGCAACGTATATACGCCCTCTATGTTGGCGGGACTATTTTGTTGCGCTGGGGAATACATTTGAAAGGAAAGAGTGAACCCTGCTCTCTGCGCCTGATTCCACCCACCACTCCTAGTCGATCGTAACAGGAAGGTTTGGGAATCGCTTCCTTTTAGGTGGTTGTAGAATTTAAAGGCTCTTTTCTGGATTTTGATCATTAGTGGGTAACGGCCTAATTCTGCTCTGCATGCATTATTTGGTGTTCTACGTTGTACGCAAAGGATATTTTTGCAGAATTCTGCTTTTAGAGTCTCAATTTGGTGTTTGTCCCATTTTGTGAAATCTTGGTTGGTGAGCAGACCCCAGACCTCACAACCATAAAGGGCTATGGGTTCTATGACTGATTCAAGTATTTTGTTGAATTTTATGTTCCTTTTGAAGGCATAGAATGCCCTTCTTGCCTTGTCTCTCAGATCGTTCCTGTGGCGCTGTCACCTGTGGCGCTGATGTTTAGGCCAAGGTAGGTATAGTTTTTTGTGTGCTCTAGGGCAACGGTGTCTAGATAGACTTTGTATTTGTGGTTCTGGTGACTGGACCTTTTTGGAACACCATTATTTTGGTCTTACTGAGGTTTACTGTCAGGGCCCAGGTCTGGCAGAATCTGTGCAGAATATCTAGGTGCTGCTGTAGGCCCTCCTTGGTTGGTGACAGAAGCACCAGATCATCAGCAAACAGTAGACATTTGACTTCAGATTCTAGTAGGGTGAGGCCGGGTGCTGCAGACTTTTCTAGTGCCTGTGCCAATTCATTGATATATATGTTGAAAGCGGGTGGGGCTTAAGCTGCATCCCTGTCTCACCCCACGGCCCTGTGGGAAGAAATGTGTGTTTTTTGCCCATTTTAACACACTTCTTGTTTGTCTACATGGATTTTATAATGTTGTATGTTTTACGCCCAACACCACTTTCCATCAATTTGTATAGCTGACCCTCATGCCAAATTGAGTCGAAGGCTTTTTTTAAATCAACAAAGCATGAGAAGACTTTGCCTTTGTTTTGGTTTGTTTGGTTAATTAAGGTGTGCAGGGTGAATACATGTTGTATGATAATTTGGTAAATGGCCAATTTGACATTTGCTCAGTACATTGTTTTCATTGAGGAAATGTACGAATCTGCTGTTAATGATAATGCAGAGGATTTTCCCAAGGTTGCTGTTGACGCATATCCCACGGTAGTTGTTGGGGTCAAATTTGTCTCCACTTTTGTGGATTGGGGTGATCAGTCCTTGGTTCCAAATATTGGGGAAGATGCCAGAGCTAAGGATGATGTTAAAGAGTTTTAGTATAGCCAATTCCATCAACACCACATTCCTTTTTGGGTTGGAGGGGTTTTATTTTGTCCTGTAGCTCATTCAAGGTAATTGGAGAATCCAGTGGGTTCTGGTAGTCTTTAATAGTTGATTCTAAGATTTGTATTTGATCCTGTACATGTTTTTGTTCTTTATTCTTTGTTATAGAGCCAAAAAGATTGGAGAAGTGGTTTACCCATACATCTCCATTTTGGATAGATAATTCTTCGTGTTGTTGTTTGTTTAGTGTTTTCCAATTTCCCCAGAAGTGGTTAGAGTCTATGGATTCTTAAATTACATTGAGCTGATTTCTGACGTGCTGTTCCTTCTTTTTCCGTAGTGTATTTCTGTATTGTTTTAGTGATTCACCATAGTGAGGGTGTAGACTCAGGTTTTCCGGGTCTCTATGTTTTTGGTTGGACAGGTTTCTCAATTTCTTTCTTAGATTTTTGCATTCTTCATCAAACCATTTGTCATTGTTGTTCATTTTCTTCAGTTTTCTATTTGAGATTTTTAGATTTGATAGGGAAGCTGAGAGGTCAAATATACTGTTAAGATTTTCTACTGCCAAGTTTACACCTTCACTATTTCAATGGAACGTTTTACCCAGGAAATTGTCTAAAAGGGAATGAATTTGTTGTTGCCTAAATGTTTTTTGGTAGGTTTCCAAACTGCATTCCTTCCATCTAAAGCATTTCTTAATGTTACTCAGTTCCTTTGGCTTTGATGCCTCATGATTGAGTATTGCTCTGTTCAAGTACAGTGTCTTGCGAAAGTATTCGGCCCCCTCGAACTTTGCGAGCTTTTGCCACATTTCAGGCTTCAAACATAAAGATATAAAACTGTATTTTTTTGTGAAGAATCAACAATAAGTGGGACACAATCATGAAGTGGAACGACATTTATTGGATATTTCAAACTTTTTTAACAAATCAAAAACTGAGAAATTGGGAATGCAAAATTATTCAGCCCCTTTACTTTCAGTGCAGCAAACTCTCTCCAGAAGTTCAGTGAGGATCTCTGAATGATCCAATGTTGACCTAAATGACTAATGATGATAAATACAATCCACCTGTGTGTAATCAAGTCTCCGTATAAATGCACCTGCACTGTGATAGTCTCAGAGGTCCGTTAAAAGCGCAGAGAGCATCATGAAGAACAAGGAACACACCAGGCAGGTCCGAGATACTGTTGTGAAGAAGTTTAAAGCCGGTTTTGGATACAAAAAGATTTCCCAAGCTTTAAACATCCCAAGGAGCACTGTGCAAGCGATAATATTGAAATGGAAGGAGTATCAGACCACTGCAAATCTACCAAGACCTGGCCGGCCCTCTAAACTTTCAGCTCATACAAGGAGAAGACTGATCAGAGATGCAGCCAAGAGGCCCATTATCACTCTGGATGAACTGCAGAGATCTACAGCTGAGGTGGGAGACTCTGTCCATAGGACAACAATCAGTCGTATATTGCACAAATCTGGCCTTTATGGAAGAGTGGCAAGAAGAAAGCCATTTCTTAAAGATATCCATAAAAAGTGTCGTTTAAAGTTTGCCACAAGCCACCTGGGAGACCAACCAAACATGTGGAAGAAGGTGCTCTGGTCTGATGAAACCAAAATTGAACTTTTTGGCAACAATGCCAAACGTTATTTTTGGCGTAAAAGCAACACAGCTCATCACCCTGAACCTACCATCCCCACTGTCAAACATGGTGGTGGCAGCATCATGGTTTTAGCCTGCTTTTCTTCAGCAGGGACAGGGAAGATGGTTAAAATTGATGGGAAGATGGATGGAGCCAAATACAGGACCATTCTGGAAGAAAACCTGATGGAGTCTGCAAAAGACCTGAGACTGGGATGGAGATTTGTCTTCCAACAAGACAATGATCCAAAACATAAAGCAAAATCTACAATGGAATGGTTCAAAAATAAACATATCCAGGTGTTAGAATGGCCAAGTCAAAGTCCAGACCTGAATCCAATCGAGAATCTGTGGAAAGAACTGAAAACTGCTGTTCACAAATGCTCTCCATCCAGCCTCACTGAGCTCGAGCTGTTTTGCAAGGAGGAATGGGAAAAATTCAGTCTCTCGATGTGCAAAACTGATAGAGACATACCCCAAGCGACTTACAGCTGTAATCGCAGCAAAAGGTGGCGCTACAAAGTATTAACTTAAGGGGGCTGAATAATTTTGCACGCCCAATTTTTCAGTTTTTGATTTGTTAAAAAAGTTTGAAATATCCAATAAATGTCGTTCCACTTCATGATTGTGTCCCACTTGTTGTTGATTCTTCACAAAAAAATACAGTTTTATATCTTTATGTTTGAAGCCTGAAATGTGCAAAGTTCAAGGGGGCCGAATACTTTCGCACGGCACTGTATACTGTGATTTTGCTGTGGTCTGATAGGGGTGTCAGTGGGCTGACTGTGAACGCTCTGAGAGACTCTGGGTTGAGGTCAGTGATAAAGTAGTCTACAGTACTACTGCCAAGACATGAGCTATAGGTGTACCTACCATAGGAGTCCCCTTGAAGCCTACCATTGACTATGTACATACCCAGCATGTGACAGATCTGCAAGAGTTGTGACCCATTTTTGTTGGTTATGTTGTCATAGTTGTGCCTATGGGGGCATATGGGGGGAGGGAATTCTCTCTCTCTCTCTCATGCTCTCTCTCGCTCTTTCTCTCCTCTCTCACCTCTCTCTCTCTCGCTCTTTCTCTCCTCTCTCTCTCTATCTCTCTCTCTCTCTCTCTAGCCATCTGCAGTAACTTCAGAGTGCATTGATTTTCAATACAGAGGGTTAGCTAGCTGGGGCGCATGGCGGTGTAATGAGAGAAATGTACATTATTCATGCTCTGCCCGTGTGTGTGTTTGTGTGTGGACAAAGTCCCCACAAGAATAGTAAACAAACAAACATTAGAATTAGTGTTAGGGTTAGAATTAGGGTTAGGAGCTAGGGTTCATTTTAGGGTTAGGGTTACAAACTAGGGTTAGGTTAGGGTTAGGTTTTAGGGTTAAGGTTAGGTTAAGGTTAGGGTTTATGGAAAATAGGATTTTTGCGTGAGGCACTAAAAGAAACTCCTGCATCTGTGTGTGTGCGTGTGTGTGCATGTGGGTGCGACTGTGCTGTGCAGATGTACTCCAGTATGGTGAAACACAGAATTGAGCAGGCTTCTTCTGAATGTAAATAGATTATGAGTTATGCACAGTATTTCTGTCTGACACACACACACACACACACACACACACACACACACACACACACACACATCTCTGGGTGAATGAGTCGTCCTAGCTAGTCTGGAGTCTGGCTACTTTAAACTGACTGTGGCAGGGTGTTTTAATTGAGCCAAAGCAATGAGTCAGAGACCCAGAGGAGTCAAGGAGGCTTGAGTCTCTGGGAGAGAGATCACAGAGCATAGCCACAAGCCCGGGGCCCTGATCAAACAAGAGGAGGCAAGACAGTCACATAGAAGGATGTGTTAATCAAGAGAGTCAAAGCAGTGAGTCAGAGGAGTCAGTGGAGGCTTGAGTCAAGGAGTAAGATCAAAGCTACAGGCCCGGGGCCTTGAACATACAGTATCCCAGCGTAGAAGTGCTAGGATCAGGTCCTACTTGTCCATTTAATTTTATTCATTATAATCTAAAAGGCCAAACTGATCCTAGTGCTGATCCCAGCACTCCTACTCCTACTTTATGAATTCAGGGCCAGGGCTCGATCAGAAGAGAGATACTAGTATAGAATTTATTTCTGTACAAGTCCATCAAGGATGGGAACCGTGATGGAAGGATATAATGTTGCCAGAGGTCGCTGTATAGGGACATTTCTTTATAAGAAAATTAAAGCCTTTTCATTTGTCTGAAGAAAAGATGATATCCTTCAAAAAGGCCCTCTTTTGAAATAGCACCACAAAGTGTATTTTGTTCATGCACATTCTAATCTAGAAAACATTGATTTGAGAAGTAACTCAGCACAATGCTTAGATGATTGAACTATGAATTGCTAATGTCGAGGCATTCTTCAAATTGATTAAATCTCCTTTTCAAAATGCTTCTTTAACCTTGAGCATTCCTCAATGTTAATTGATCGTCATACTTATTCCTTGGGCTATTACCACTTTATTCTACTTCGTGGCGTCCAGTAGTTTGTGAGGCGCCCCCGTGTTATAGCTAATCTCCTGCTGTTCTTCACATTTTGCCATGGGGCAGAGAGAAATTGATTATTTTTGGGGGGTTGGTGCAAATACCATCTCATAAGACAAGTAACCTGTAAATGTGAAATACCTGTAGTAACCGACTGTGTCCCAAGACCCAAACTATTAGTAGCACAAAGACTACCGCAGTGTGACAAAACCCTTTCCAAACAGTCCAACAACCAATAGGTGTTGTGGTGCACTTCAGAAAATAGAGCTTTCAGTTGAATAAGAAAGTAAACAGACGGAGAGTGAGAGAGATAAGGTAACCCACCTGTCAGCCTGGTGGAGTGGGGATGGAGAGATGGAGGGATGGAGAGAGAGAGAGATAAGGTAACCCACCTGTCAGCCTGGTGGAGTGGGGATGGAGAGATGGAGGAATGGAGAGAGAGAGAGATAAGGTAACCCACCTGTCAGCCTGGTGGAGTGGGGATGGAGAGATGGAGGGATGGAGAGAGAGAGAGATAAGGTAACCCACCTGTCAGCCTGGTGGAGTGGGGATGGAGAGATGGAGGGATGGAGAGAGAGAGAGATAAGGTAACCCACCTGTCAGCCTGGTGGAGTGGGGATGGAGAGATGAGAGATGGAGGGATGGAGAGAGAGAGAGATAAGGTAACCCACCTGTCAGCCTGGTGGAGTGGGGATGGAGAGATGGAGGGATGGAGAGAGAGAGAGATAAGGTAACCCACCTGAGATGGAGGGATGGAGAGAGAGAGAGAGATAAGGTAACCCACCTGTCAGCCTGGTGGAGTGGGGATGGAGAGATGGAGGGATGGAGAGAGGAGGGATGGAGATAAGGTAACCCACCTGTCAGCCTGGTGGAGTGGGGATGGAGAGATGGAGGGATGGAGAGAGAGAGAGATAAGGTAACCCACCTGTCAGCCTGGTGGAGTGGGGATGGAGAGATGGAGGGATGGAGAGAGAGAGAGATAAGGTAACCCACCTGTCAGCCTGGTGGAGTGGGGATGGAGAGATGGAGGGATGGAGAGAGAGAGAGATAAGGTAACCCACCTGTCAGCCTGGTGGAGTGGGGATGGAGAGAGAGAGATAAGGTAACCCACCTGTCAGCCTGGTGGAGTGGGGATGGAGAGATGGAGGGATGGAGAGAGAGAGAGATAAGGTAACCCACCTGTCAGCCTGGTGGAGTGGGGATGGAGAGATGGAGGGATGGAGAGTGAGAGAGATAAGGTAACCCACCTGTCAGCCTGGTGGAGTGGGGATGGAGAGATAGAGGGATGGAGAGAGAGAAAGTGCCCAGAGCAAGAAAACTCTGACAGACATAAAGAAAGGTGGAAAATATAATGTTGGAGAAGACAGGATCCAGACCTCCGCCTTTAACATGCTGAGAAATGTCTTGTTTTTAAACCATACTGAAGCCCATATCGGTTCCACCAGGCTACACATACAGTATCAATAGCCACATTTTAACATCGAACTCAATCCATCCTGTAGCAGTACATGATTTAGTGTACAAGAGCATGGACAAGTGTGTATATTGTGTTCTCAATTAACTTACCTGGCAAAATAAAGGAAATTGGAGAAAAAAACTCTACAACAGAGAGTGTCTATGTGAGTTGGTTTGACTATGATCTCTCTATACTCCACTCACACTCCTGATCTTGACTGTGTCACTGGAGCTCCCTAGGGTGTGGAGTGAGGAGAGGAATTCCCTGCAAACACCCACTGAGAGATAGAGAGAGGGAGAGAGAGAGAGAGTGAGAGAGAGAGAGAGAGGTTTAGTGTAGGGGTACATGAGATAGAGAAAGAGGGAGGTTTAGTGTTGGGGTACATGAGATAGAGAGATAGGGGAGGTTTAGTGTAGTCTAGGGGTACATGAGATAGAGAGAGAGAGGGGAGGTTTAGTGTAGGGTACATGAGATAGAGAGGGGAGGTTTAGTGTAGTCTAGGGGTACATGAGATAGAGAGAGGGGGAGGTTTAGTGTAGTCTAGGGGTACATGAGATAGAGAGAGGGGAGGTTTAGTGTAGTCTAGGGGTACATGAGAGAGAGAGAGAGAGAGAGAGAGAGAGAGAGGGAGGTTTAGTGTAGGGTACATGAGATAGAGAGAGAGAGGAAGGTTTAGTGTAGGGTACATGAGATAGAGAGAGAGGGAGGTTTAGTGTAGTCTAGGGGTACATGAGATAGAGAGCGAGAGGGGAGGTTTAGTGTAGGGTACATGAAATAGAGAGAGGGGAGGTTTAGTGTAGTCTAGGGGTACATGAGATAGAGAGAGAGGGGAGGTTTAGTGTAGTCTAGGGGTACATGAGAGAGAGGGGAGGTTTAGTGTTGGGGTACATGAGATAGAGAGAGAGAGAGAGGAAGGTTTAGTGTAGGGGTACATGAGAAAGAGAGAGGGAGGTTAGTGTAGGGGTACATGAGATAGAGAGAGGGAGGTTTAGTGTAGTGTAGGGGTACATGAGATAGAGAGGAGGGGTCCAGAGGGAGTACCTGACCACCACCAAACAAGAGTACAAACAACAGTATATGTCGATCTGGAGACCCACCCAAGGGAGTCTGGCAATAAACAACTAGACTGATGACAGTAGAACCTCATCTCACTTCTCTCAACGTCAAAAGTTCAGACACATTTTATATCAGAAAGAAGTTGATGTGTATGTTAATTTTTCTCCAAACGGTGTCTAAGAAAAAAGTTTTGAGCTTCAATCAATGACATAAAGGAAGACTCCAGAGTTAGAGCTGTTTTATCTGTTACGTCCTTTATGTTTCATGGTTTGATGTTTGTTGTTGCCCCATTCTTCATCTCAACTTTTGTCTGACCATTGACTTTACCTATAAATGTTATATGAATTTCATACAGGCCTACATCTCCTAACTTGCTGTCCATGTAAATAACATAATGCTGCTTTCAATCATTTCTGTATATTTCATTTTGAGGATTTAATTATCCAATTCTGCACAGGTGACCATTAGACTTGAATACAGATACAGAGAATAAACAGTCTAAAAAGCAGAAATGTAACAGTATGAACAGCTTGACAAACAGAACATGTAGCTACTGAGAAAAAGAGAGAGATGGAAAGCGAGAGGGAGAGAGAGAAATAAAGAAAAAGTGAGAGAGGGAGAGTGAGAGATGGAGAGATTAAGAGAATGAACTCCAAATAATTGCAGTGACATGACATTCCCATGCTGTTATTATTATTTACACTACAGTCAGAGCTCACTGGAGCTCCACACCCCAGAGGGAGAAAGGAGCGGGCTCAGGCTGCCTCAGAGTGCCTCCTCTCTGGGTTGGCAGAGTGAGCTTCCCCCTGGGGTGGTGCTGCTGGAGCTGCCAGATGTTTTCAATGTTGGAGCAGGGTTGTGGGTTCAGAGGATCAGAGTGGAGGAGAAGGTTTAGGAAACAGTGGCACAAAGGTGGGGAACACAATGCAAAGAAACTGACTGTCAAAATGTCCCTGCAGCTGTGATATTTTGACACACCCACGCTCGCACACACACACACACACACACACACACACACACACACACACACACACACACACACACACACACACACACACACACACACACACACACACTGTGTCTCATCGGTGTGGTGCAGACACTAGGGGCCAATTACAGTGTGAATATCATCTGCTGCTCTACGGCTCTGCGTTTAAATCAGAATTATAAACTGGGTGGTTCGAGCCCTGAATGCTGATTGGCTGACAGCCATGGTATATCAGACCGTATCATTGCTATGACAAAACATGTATTTTTACCGCTCTAATTACGTTGGTAACCAGTTTATAGTAGCAATAAGGCACCTCGGGGGTTTGTGATATATTGCCAATATACCGCGGCTAAGGGCTGTGTCCAGGCACTCCGCGTTGCATTGTGCATAAGAACAGTGCCTAGCCGTGGTATATTAGCAATATACCACACCCCCTCGGGCCTTATTGCTTAATTATCTACTTGCTGATATGTTTATCAGTCTGCCTGATTTCCTCTACTCTCTCTTCTCGTTCAACTCCTACCTCAGAACAGCTGACTGACTCCCTGGGTGTTTTAGTTAACCAGTGAATTCAGAAAAATAGACTGATGTATAATTTAGAAGAAGCTGAGGAGGGCTTGCATATGGGGCTACTTAATCAACTAAACTATCTAAACTACCTCAATCCATTCCACTTAAGTGGCTGCTTCTTAACTGAAAGCCCCAAACCGGACAGGACACTGCGCTGCAGTCTGCAGACAGGACTCACCTGCAGGCGACGGAGTATTAACGCTGCTGGAGGGCTGCTGGACCAGCAGCCTCGGAGCTGGGGGAGAACCCGACCGGTTAGCCAGCGGCAGAGCGCTGATGACCGAGGGGAACAGGAAGGGGTACACCCCAACCCCAGGCCTGTAGCGTCTCATCTGGACGAGCTGAGGGCCAGGGCTGGGGGAGCGTGGTGGTCGGGGCCGGGGGCTAGGGGAGCGGGGCCTGGCCCTACTGGCTGTCTTCATTCCAGAGATGGACAGAGCAGAGCGAGGGCTGGAGCTACGGCTGAAGCAAGGGGAGAGATGGGGGTGAAGAGCCTCGGCTGCTCCTCTGCTGGGCGGGGGCGAGCTGCCTCACAGGGGGGTTGGGAGGCCATCCGGGTGGGGTGGGACCCAGACGGAGGTTACTGTTCCTGGGCTGGGGTCTGTGGGGCGAGCCCCTTCATGGTCCTCCTACGATGCATTCTGGATGATGATGGAGACTAGAGGCACACGTCTGGTTCATTCACAGTCCGAGCCGTTTAATCATTAATCCACCAAGGATCTGGAATAGAGACACACAAATGATGGAAAACTGTTAGAGGTAACAGGAAATGCAGTCAGAGTAGAAAACACAACACATTTAGAAAATTACTATTCTTCTGCAAAATCTCTTATGGTGTACATATGGCACTGATTGAATCCAACTCCTACTGAAACGTTTGTAAAGCAGGTGCGCTCAGTGTAAGCGTTATACTTACTTGGACAAATTGCCTATGGGCCCTAGAAAAAAACGAGTTTATTTTTCTGTTCAATACCAACCAATGCAGTGGAATTAACACAGAGCAACAACAACAAAAGCCTCTCCCTAATGTTCTCTCCAACCAATATTAATGGACCCTCATACGCATATACTTCCGCTTTTCGGTTTCTCTACTTTTCATCCTCCCATTTCTCTCAACCACTTGTAGTTCTGCTTTCATTTGAAAGGATATAGCTGAGATTTTAGTGAAAGAAAATGTATGTTCTCTCAAACCAATGTTAATGGGTCAACCCACACTCCTCATACGCATGCACAGTTGAAGGGGGAAGTTAACATACACCTTAGCCAAATACATTTAAACTCAGTTTCACAATTCCTGACATTTAATCCTAAACATTTCCTGTCTTAGGTCAGTTAGGATCACCACTTCATTTTAAGAATGTGAAATGTCAGAATAATAGTAGAGAATTATTTATTTCAGCTTTTATTTTCTTTCATCACATTCCCAGTGGGTCAGAAGTTTACATACACTCAATGAGTATTTGGTAGCAATGCCATTCAATTGTTTAACTTGGGTCAAATGTTTCGGGTAGCCTTCCACAAGCTTCCCACAATAAGTTGGGTGAATTTTGGCCCATTCCTCCTGACAGAGCTGATGTAACTGAGTCAGGTTTGTAGGCCTCCTTGCTCGCACACGCTTTTTCAGTTTTGCCCACAAATCTTCTATAGGATTGAGGTCAGTGCTTTACTCCAATACCTTGACTTTGTTGTCCTTAAGCCATTTTGCCACAACTTTGGAAATATGCTTGGGGTCATTGTCCATTTGGAAGACCCATTTGAGACCAAGATTGAACTTCCAGAGTGATGTCTTGAGATGATGCTTCAATATATCCACATCATTTTCCTCCCTCATGATGCCATCTATTTTGTGAAGTGCACCCGTCCCTCCTGCAGCAAAGCACCCCCACAAAATGATGCTGCCACCCCCATGCTTCACGGTTGGGATGGTGTTCTTCAGCTTGCAAGCATCCCCCTTTTTTGGCCAAACAGTTCTATTTTTGTTTCATCAAACCAGAGGACATTTCTCCAAAATGTCCGATCTTTGTCCCCATGTGTAGTTGCAAACCGTAGTCTGGCTTTTTTATGGCGGTTTTGGAGCAGTGGCTCCTTCCTTGCTGAGCAGCCTTTTAGGTTATGTCGATATAGGACTTGTTTTACTGTGGATATAGATACTTTTGTACCCGTTTCCTCCAGCATCTTCACAAGGTCCTTAGCTATTCTTCTAGGATTGATTTACACTTTCACACCAAAGTACGTTAATATCTAGGAGACAGAACGTGTCTCCTTCCTGAGCAGTGTGAAGGCTGTGTGGTCCCATGGTGTTTATACTTGCGTACTATTGTTTGTACAGATGAACGTGGTACCTTCAGGCATTTGGAAATTGCTCCCAAGGATGAACCAGACTTGTGGAGGTCTACCATTTTTATCTGAGGTCTTGGCTGATTTCATTTGATTTTCCTATGATGTCTAGCAAAGAGGCACTGAGTTTGAAGGTAGGCCTTGAAATGCATCCACAGCTACACCTCCAATTGACTCAAATTATGTCAATTAGCCTATCAGAAACTTCTAAAGCCATGACATCATTTTCTGGAATTTTCCAAGCTGTTTAAAGGCACAGTCAACTTAGTGTATGTAAACTTCTGACCCCCTGGAATTGTGATACAGTTTCTCTCATCTTTTTATGTCCTCCTAATTCATTTAGCGTTGAGTATCGATCGTGTGAACCTTCGAGTACCTTTTCATTCAAACTAAATGTAAAAACATCAGACAATGTTTGTACAGAACATTCAAGTGCACACATTCTATGAGTAGATGGTAAGATTAATAATAACTTTTTTTTAAACAGGCAAGGGACAAGAAAAAAACATCAAAAGAAGTTTGATATTTAGTCCAATAAATCTGATTTCCAGCCCAAAACCCTGGTCCTGAGGCTGCAGGCTGCCTTTCCCCTGCTCTCTCCTCCTCCCCAGTCTCTCTCCCACCTCCCCTGTCCTCTCCCTCCTCCCCAGTCAGTCTCCCTCCTCCACACTCAGTCTCCCTCCTCCCCTGCCCTCTCCCTCCTCCCCAGTCAGTCTCCCTCCTCCCCAGTCTCTCTCCCACCTCCCCAGTCTGTCTCCCTCCTCCCCAATCTGTCTCTCTCCCCCAGTCTCTCTCCCACCTCCCCAGTTTCTCTCCTTCCTCCCCAGTCTGTCTCCTTCCTCCCCAGTCTGTCTCCTTCCTCCCCAGTCTGTCTCCTTCCTCCTCAGTCTGTCTCCTTCCTCCTCAGTCTGTCTCCTTCCTCCCCAGTCTGTCTCCCACCTCCCCAGTCTGTCTCTCTCCCACCTCCCCAGTCTGTCTCTCTCCCACCTCCCCAGTCTGTCTCTCTCCTCCCCAGTCTGTCTCCCTCTGGATGAGGAGTACTGTAGGAAACAAGTTGGGAGGAGCGGAGATGAGGTGGAGGCGCCATCAAGCCCTAGTGCTAAATCCTCTTTAACAGAGTTACAAACTGCTGCAGGATAATGGCGGTCATAAAACACTAATCTACAGTAAGGGTACTGTTAAAGTAATGTAGAACAACACTTCATAATGAACGACCTGGCGGACTGATAATGTCCCCTCGTAGTCTTACTGCCTGGCCTGCACTGTCGGAGAGAAGGAGAGAGGGAGAAAAGAGAGAGAGGGATGGAGGAAAGGGAGAGAGAGAGAGAGAGAGAGGGAGAGAGGGAAGGATGGAGGGATAGGAGAAAGAGAGAGAGAGGAGGGGGATGGACAGAGAGAGAGAGGGAGGGAGAGAGAGGGTTGGGAAAAGGAAAGAGAGAGAGAGAGAGAGAGAGAGAGAGAGTGAGAGAGATTCCAGCAGGTCCCTTGTGGCATTTTTCATGTTAGATTAATGTTACACACATACACACTCACACAAACAAACACACAAACAGGTTAGCGGGTTAGGCCTGTAATGAAATAAACCTAGCATGCTCTTTTCAGCGGAGGCAGTATATTTTACAGGCATAATCTGTTGTCAAATACACAGCGGCAGTACGTGGTTTGAGGAAAACACTTACATTTTATCAAGGTCGGAGATGAGTGGACTAGATGCTCGCGGACAAGACTGAGATAAGAGCGAGGCGTGTGTGGGAAACAGTGGACGCATCAATTCAGGCTACAAGTGCAGGCCTAACGACAATCACAGAACGTCATTACAGTACACATGGTGTTTTATAACAGCTGTCTCTTTCCATTCATCAAATTGCGGCTGGACAGTGCACTGTCGGGGTTTGGATACTGACATTATTTTGTGAGTGAACGAATGTGTACCAGTAGTCTACAGGAGCGCCTTTGTTAAGTGACAATCAGATGAAAACATCATGACTCTGTTGTGTTTATGCCACTTTAAAAGGCATAGGCGGTGTGTCCATAAGGCTAGGGGATGCTAAGCTTTCCCTAAAGTCAATTTAATTAAATTGTACAAATGATATAGCCTAATTAGCTTACTCCTCTGTCTATACAGAAATGTAAAAAATCATTCAAAATAGGCTACTTCACCAGAAATTATGATTTGGCCACAGAGGATCATTAGCTTCTAGCTGCAAATACCAATTAGATGATTGTTGAGTTGCGACCAATGTTCCTAAGTAATTCAAGAGCACTATAGGCCAACCGCTGGCCAATCAGATGGCTCAGTTTACTGTGTCTGCAGTAACGTAGCAGGCATAAAAGAAAGCTACAGCAAAGTTAATACTGTGAGATTTCAAAACTGTCACGTCCTGACCTTAGTTCCTTTTTTATGTCTCTATTTTTAGTTTGGTCAGGGCGTGAGTTGGGGTGGGCATTCTGTTTTCTGTCTCTGTGTTCTGCACCAGACAGAACTGTTTCGTGTTGGTCTATTTTTGTTATTTTGTCTTAGTGTTCTGAGTTCAAATAAATATTAACATGGACACGTACCACGCTGCATTTTGGTCCGATCTTGACTACTCTTCCTCAGACGACGAGGAGATTTGTTACAAACACATTTAAAACCATGACTAGAGAGAGACTGTCAAGGAACACAGCACTGTCAACACGTTGTATTCAATACTTTTATAAGACATAAAATGCGTGTTCTTCCTATTTCCACTCAGCGCTACAACAAGCAGTGCAGCAGTTATGAATGAATAGGAAAGTGTATCTATAGGCTTGTGTTGTTGTTATTATTAGCGGCTTGGATCTTTTTTATATCGAGAAATATTTAACTTTCTCTGTTCATAGGAGTAATATGAATTTGTGCATGAGGCAGAAATATTGTGATATTGCGACTCGACTTTTGCCAACAGCTGGAGGACGGTGTCACTTTTTGGTCAGTGTCAGTGGAGGAAAGAGAGAGCGGAGGGATGTTGAGAGGCGGACCCTCAGTCTGCTGCTGAGACTGACCATCAGAGGCAGGCACCATCTGTAATGAATACTCAGGGAGAAAAAGGTGTAGATTCACACGCAGAGTGCAACAGATGTTTACTAAGCCTTCGCAGAAGGCAGGAATCGTGGTCACTTGCAGGCAATGGTCAAACACAGGTAGGCAATCAAAAACAAACAATACCTCACAACCATACAAACAGAAAGAACTGAACTAAATAGGGAGCTGATGAGACCAGGTGAGAAACGAACACAGGTGAAATCAATGATCAAAAATGAAAGACAGGGCTACGTTCCAGAACACAAAGAAACAGGGCTACGTTCAAGAACACAAAGAAAAAGAACACAAGGTTGACTAAGAAAAGAAAAACTTACCAAAACAAAATTAACTATGCAATGACACGCACTACTCTGCCCGTAATCTACACAGACCGGTGCGGCATAAACAATCAGAGCTGCAGTATGCCTATATGCAAATAGACTATTGCCATATATGGATCTGTGCCATTTACTTTGAACTGGACAGTGTTTACAGCATGAGTGGTCGTGAGTAGATGCACTTGTTTTCAGAACAAACTGAAAGCTGCATGTAGCTACATGTGCACATTTTGTTCATATCTGATAGTTTTGAGTTACTAGCCCAGTTAAAGATCATTTGTAGTCAGCAAACGGGGAGTGATTGCTTACCACAAGAGCACAAAACATGTACATTTCTAGACATCTTTGAAAAGCTCTTTGAAAAGCAAGTCAAGTAAGGAGCTTTTTTTTGTCTTAAAGGGGCAGTGTTGTATTTTGAGACAGGCTTGAATAAGCTAAGTAGCCAGTAGGCAGAGGGTAGCTTAATTTGTCTGATTCAATGTAATAATGTTATGGGAATAATAATGCATTTTATTTTGTAAAGTGATTTCTTGCATCAAATAACACAGCAACATTTTCAGTTGTCTGAAGGACAAGTGGATAAACAAGTTAATGTCAAGCCCTGTATGTTTTTATGGAATGTAGGCCTACATTGAACACCACACATTGGCTGATGCTGTAGGCAGAATGATAGAACAGCTATTTCCATGTTAAAATGTTCATTGGATGCATTTTCTCCATTGTTTTAGATGGTATGCCACTATGGTAGGCCTACATTATGATCAAATAGCCACAGTAGCCTTCAAAAAGAAAGGAGGACCAAGGCACTCTTCATATAATGAATTAGAATGCCTTTATTTGTATAGCATGTTCAATGGAAACAAAGTTTAAAAACTCTAACGCGTTTCGGCTGTATGGCCTTTGTCAGGGAGTACAAAGATATGATACTTGGCAACTGTTAAAACTTTTGAACAGAATTTTCTCAACATTCAAGTTTGCACTCAGCAGACCTGAAATTTGCTCAGTGCCCAAAAAGAAAAGAGGGAACATTGGTTGAGCCGATTTTTATGCCCTTCAGCACTCTGCAGTCCCGTTCTGTGAGCTTGTGGGGCCTACCACTTTGAGACTGAGCCTTTGTTGATCCTCAAAATAACAGCATTTACAGTTGACCGGGGCAGCTCTAGCAGGGCAGAAACAAACTGACTTGTTGGAAAGGTGTCATCCTATGACGGTGCCACATTGAAAGTCACTGAGCTAAGGCCAATCTACTGCCAATGTTTGTTTCTGGAGATTGCATGGCTGTGTGCTCGATTTAATACACTTGTCAGTGGCTGAAATAGCCGAATCCACTCATTTGAAGTAGTGTCCACATACATACTTTTGTATATATATATATAATATATATATTATTATTTTTAAATTGTCTCTCTCTACACACACACACAAAAGTATGTGGAGAGAGAGAGAGCGAGAGAGAGAGCGAGAGAGAGAGCAAGCAGATGCCTGTGAGGAGACATGTCTGCTCCAATGAGCTTTGTTGAAATAACATCAATATTGTCATATTCGTTTTACTCCGTCGCCATTACATGTGAGAGAGCAGAGATATGAGGTTGGAGGGCTGGAGGGGAAAATGCAGAATATGTAGAAAATCCTAAGAGGTTTGATGCTGCAGCTGCCACTACTTCAAGGCCCCTGGCAATGGTAAGGAGGGGAATCATTGACACTCTCAATAACAGGTTGAAGAGAGCGAGGGAGAGAGAGAAAGAGAGAGAGAGAGAGAGGGGGGAGAGATAAGATAAGAGACAGTTTCTAGTCATTGAGCTGCTTATCAGTCAGTCTGGTTCACGAAGCTGCTCTCTCCCCTGGGGGCCTCTCTGATACAGCTTCTAAAAAGGTTTCAAGGTTTTATTTCTCCATTTCAACATTCATAGACCTGAATTAGATGTTTTTTCTTTCCTCAACAACTGTGTTTTTGAAGCAAATAAACAACATTGTCACATTTTCATGGTAATGTTCACTCAGACAACCTATTTTCTTAAATGGGTCATCAACACAATATGAATACAACAGCAGATAACATTCTACAATGTTCTTTACAAGGTGAAAAATTAAAAACAATGTTATTCGTACTCAAGTCAAGTTACAAAGAGCATTGTAGAACATTCACTGCTTTTGTATTCATATACAATTTAATGATCATAATTGAAGGTTGGTTTTACTGAAGGTCTTGTTTTTACTAGGCAAGTTAGTTAAGAACAACTTCCTATTTACAATGACTGCCATGTTAACTGCCATGTTCAGGGTCAGAACAACAGATTTTTACCTTGTCAGCTCAGGGATTTGATCTAGCAACCTTCTGGTTTCTGGCCCAACTCTCTGACCACTAGGCTACCTGCCACCCACTAGAGTACCTGCCACCCCAGGTAGACTAGTGCTCTCTGTTGTTCTCTGTTGGTTACTGCTGACTCTGTTCATTAATTACTCTCTAATGAACTTTGAATGTCCATATAGCTGGATACTTAATTGCTATTACATTTCAGTCCTTTATAGGGTTGCACATTTTGGGGAATATTCAGAGGTGGAAACTTTCCGTGGGAATTAACGGGAATGTATGGGAATTAATGGAAATATATGCACATTAATATTAATACCATTTAAATGTAGATGTTTTTTGCATTGGATATACTTACCATATCATATGGAGACAGAAACATAAATATATTATCATAAGTAGATAATATATTATCATAAGTAGACATAATTGCAAATGATTAAATCCTTCCAATAGAAATAAAATAAAAACATTTTAGTTACGAATTGAACATTAATTAAATGAGTTGACTCTTCACATGGGATGATTTTACTGAACAACAAAAGAAAGTGAATATTGAATGATCCCCAATGATCCATCACATCTCCCAAAAACATTTTCAACATACATCTGTAATATGATAGTCTAAAGCTTTGGTAGTCTTCCTCTCAGACCCCAGTCTTCTCCCAAGACCTCAATGTCCACCTCTTGAACATTAGACTCTGAGGCCTCATCTTCACTGTCACTGTCCACTTTCCTTGTTGAGGATGGCTCGTTGTCAGGCTCAAAAAGCTTCACATCTGCCTGGATGGCCACCAATTTTTCAACCCTTGTATTGGTCAGCCTGTTGCATGCTTTGGTGTGTGTGTTCCCAAACAAAGACCAGTTGCTCTCTGAGGTGGCTGATGTTGGTGGGATTTGGAGGATGATGGAGGCAACACGGGAAAGAGCCTCAGATCCACAAAATCCCTTCCACCAGGTGGCTGATGAGATATGTTGGCACGACTGCCATATTGCATCTCCATCCCAAAGCCCTTGCTTGGAAGTGTACTTCGCCAGACTGCCAAGAACCTTGCCCTCATCCAGGCCAAGGTGGTGAGACACGGTAGTGATGACACCATAGGCCTTATTGATCTCTGCACAAGACAGGATGCTCTTGTCAGCATACTTGGGGTCCAACATGTACGCTGTGGCGTGTATGGGCTTCAGGCAGAAGTCTTTATGCTTTTTGATGTATTTCAGAAGTGCAGTTTCCTCTGCTTGGAGCAACAGTGAAGTGGGCAGGGCAGTACAGATTTCTTCTCTTACATCTGCAAGCAGAGTCTGAACATCAGACAGGATGGAATTGTCTCCTTCAATCCATGAAATGGCTACTGCTATAGGTTTCAGGAGTTTCAGGCTGCTTACTCCTCTCTCCCAAAATAAATCATCCAGGAGGATCCTCTTGATGGGGCTGTCCATATCGGCAGACTGTGATAAGGCCATTGCTGGGCAGCTTCAATGTGGGGCTCTTATTCTTCTCACTTTGCTTGGTGAGGTAGATTGCTAATATAACTTGATGACCCTTCACATACCTAACCATTTCCTTGGCTCTCTTGTAGAGTGTATCCATTGTTTTCAGTGTCATGATGTCCTTGAGGAGCAGATTCAATGCATGAGCAGCACAGCCAATGGGTGTGATGTGAGGGTTGGACTCCTCCACTTTAGACCAAGCAGCCTTCATCTTCACAGCATTGTCTGTCACCAGTGCAAATACCTTCTGTGGTCCAAGGTCATTGATGACTGCCTTCAGCTCATCTGCAATGTGGAGACCAGTGTGTCTGTTGTCCCTTGTGTCTGTGCTCTTGTAGAATACTGGTTGAGGGGTGGAGATGATGTAGTTAATTATTCCTTGCCCATGAACATTCAACCACCCATCAGATATGATTGCAATGCAGTCTGCTTTCTCTATGATTTGCTTGACCTTCACTTGAACTCTGTTGAACTCTGCATCCAGCAAATTTGTAGATAAAGCATGTTGCCAGCAGCATACCACCCTACATACTTGCTTCTGAAGCTAAGCAGGGTTGGTCCTGGTCAGTTCCTGGATGGGAGACCAGATGCTGCTGGAAGTGGTGTTGGAGGGCCAGTAGGAGGCACTCTTTCCTCTGGTTTAAAAACAAACAAAAAATATCCCAATGCCCCAGGACACTTCCCTGTGTAGGGTGCTGTCTTTCGGCTGGGACGTTAAATGGGTGTCCTGACTCTCTGAGGACATTAAAGATCCCATGGCAGTTATCGTAAGAGTAGGGGTGTTAACCCCGGTGTCCTGGCTAAATTCCCAATCTGGCCCTCAAACCATCACGGTCACCTAATAATCCCCAGTTTACAATTGGCTCATTCATCCCCCTCCTCTCCCCTGTAACTATTCACCAGGTCGTTTCTGCAAATGAGAACGTGTTCTCAGTCAACTTACCTGGTAAAATAACAGATAAATAAAATAAAATGTCTGGTTGGAGGGGTGTATGTTGGATGAAGAACATTCAGAAATTTCTTCCAACACACATAGCCTGTGAGCATCAGAGGTGAACCAGTTGCATACACAGCTCGAGCAAGACATTCCTCAGCATTTCTCTTACTACGTTCCTCCATTGAGTCAAAAGAAATTATGATTCCAGGAGGACCATGAGCTGTTGCTATCGATAAGGTGTCTGATTCATCATTTTCACCTCGAATAGAAGTAGAGGGACTTTTGTCAGAGGTTGCTTGTTGTGAGCTCTGAGGGAACTTTATGCACTTGGCCAGATGATTCTGCATCTTTGTTGCATTCTTCACATGTGATTTGGCACAGTATTTGTAAATGTACACAGCTTTTCCTTCTACATTAGCTGCAGTGAAATGTCTCCACACATCAGATAGTGCCTGTAACAAAAAAATAATAATCCATGTACAGGTAAATATTTAAGCAGTTAGATTTAACAACTCTTTTGTAAGATATATTTTTAAATGAAACATGTTTTATTTAACTAGGCAAGTCGGTTTTTCAATGATGGCTTAGGAACAGTGGGTTGACTGCCTTGTTCAGGGAGAGAACAACAGATTTTTTCCTTGTCAGTTCAGGGATTAGATCTTGCAACCTTTCGGTTAGTAGTCCAACAATCTAACCACAAGGCTACTTGCCACCCCATGTATGGAAACAGGTGAATTAACACTCCTCAGTTAGCAGGCTCAAGCAGGCTAAAACCCACATGGTAGCAAAACTAACTAGCAGAAATTGTTAACATAGAAATGATTTAAACACACTTTTCTGTAGGCTACTATTTACTAGTTAACAAAAAAACAAGTACGTCATATAAAATATATTCACCCCAACCAGTATTGTAAACAAAACCAACCAGAAAGCATGTAGTCCTTGGCTCAGACAGTGTAGTAGTGTGGGCTCAATATCATCTCATTAGTGAGCAAGATCTTGAGTATCAGCTGTACATGTGATGGAAGAATGCACTGTGCATGCAGAGGGTTGATTGAATTGGAGATAGTTTAACCAAAATATGCCACAATATGCCACCTAGAATTCCGGAGATTTACTGGAACATTTCTGACCCTTTGCAACCGTAGTCCTTTAGCAGATTTTCTTCTCCAGAGCAACATACAGTACGGTATATTGATACTGTCACATGTTTGTACACAGCAGTAAAGACGTCAATGGGGGTCAGAGAGACAATGACTTGGTGATATGCTTTTAGCGTACCTGAGATTTAGTAGTAATTGCATTTCATGTTACGGTAGTAGTTACACACACACAGTACTAGTAAAATTAACCACTCATGATGACAGAAATAGTCCTAAAAAGCCTGTGCTAATGCATCTAGCCTATCTCTGCTTGGTTACTTCACTTTGGTAAAGCATTCACAATTACTGAGGAGAAACATACTGGTTAAAATGTTTTCAGAGAAAACATACAATCTGGACTGGAAATTGAAAACTGAAAGGAGGGGGAAATAGAGAGCTACTTGGAATGAAAAAAAGCTTTTAACTCCCATCTGACAAGATGACTCCTAGGGGATAGAAGTGGAACCCATGGTAACTGCAAAACAACTCTACGGAGTAGATTTTACCATGTAGCAGAGCAGATCCAATACTTATTATTCTTTCCCTTTCCATTGTACTATTCAATCTCTGTTCTTTTAGACTCTCAGAACTACACTTTGAGTCTCAGAACTGTCCAAAAAGTTCTGCAACACAGAGAGAAAGTGCGAGAGGGAGAGAGGAAGAAAGATATAGGCAGCGATAGAGAGAGAGAACGAGAGAGAGAGATGGAGAGTGAGATAGAGAGTGGCAGGGAGAGAAAGGCACAATGGGAAGTTTAGTGGAGGAATAATTTATGAGGTTTCATTTAGATATGTAGTTTCTGCCTCCATTTACCCTCATAGCAACCCAATAACAATGAGAGAGTAGGAAGTATAAATAGAATGGAATATATAACAAACATAATAAACAAACCATTGTGGGGAAAACAGCAGTTTGAGGTAGCTCTCACATGCAGAGTGTGATGCTCTCAACGTCCCCTGTTGGCGAGCTCTAACACACAAAAACACACACACACACACACACACACACACACACACACACACACACACACACACACACACAGCCTCTGGACCCCAGCCATAACGACCAGAGCTCTACACTACTCTCTACCTCTAACAGGCCTGGGAGAGAAAGGTCAATAGAAGTGAATGGCATTACAGGTATCGACAGCATCACCAATCAAATAGCCTCTGGCCCCGACAGCAGGACGACAAAGATTGATCCTAGATTCATCATCTAGGGATCAATTACCAATTCATTTACGGATCATTTCAGAGCCGGCAAATGAAAGGGCCCTGGATCACACCCTTAATAGATGGTAGACGCACACACACGACACGCAGCCAGCACGCACAAACACCAAATCAAACAAACTGTGGTGCAAACACGTAGGGTTCATTATCCATGTCGCGACCAAGGACTCTATTCCCTCCAGCCAGCTGTCCATTACAGTACATGAATGAATAATGACTGGTGTGATTGTGTTTTATGTCGTGCATGGATGATTAATGGACTGGGGGAGCAACAGGATCTCATAGCACAATGCATAACCCTATCCAGAAACCTGTGCTTCAGGGGATGTGTGTCAGTTGTTAATGTTATAATACAGCACTATTTAAATACAGACAGATACACAAACACACTGTCCTTGACATGTGCACTGCATATTTACACTGTACACACACCTCTCTCTCTGTCTCTCTCTCTCTCTCTATTTGTGAGTGAGACTTAAATCTCCCCATAATCATACTAAGTGTGACCAACTAGCTGAGACAGCTGGCTCCTAAGGACACTCACACACACACACACACACACACACACACACACACACACACACACACAATGCCTCGGGACACAATCACAGCTGGCTGTGATAACTACTTCAGAAGAGTGTAGCGTTACAGACAGGGACTTACCCTCTATTACCCAGGTCCATATTACTGTAAGCAGACACTCTCCAGTAACAGTGATGGGAGTATGTTCAAAACACAAGCACATGCACATAAGCAGCATGCACATTTTCACACCCACCCACGCACACACACACATATTTCCTGAGGACAAAAAGCATTAAGTTTGTGCATGCTTGTGAGTGTACGATCACACATACAGTATGTGTGTAGAGCCGGGGTAAAACTTTCAGATAAGCCCTCTTTCATCCGGAGCATTGAAGAGAGAGAGAAATAAAACAATATTATGCCTGTCATGGCTCCAAGCCCAGTGACAGAGGGGACAGGCAGGCAGAACTCGGGTGTCAGGAAGTTTATGAAAACACTGCCTGATGTTGTAACTGTAATAGCTTGTCTTTCCAGCGCTGCTTTTCCAGCCTAACAGGGGCTTATTTCCTATCAGGTATGAAGGTAAGACCCAGATGCAGACAACGTTGAATTAACAATGGTTTAATAATCCAGAGGTGGGGCAAAGGTACAGGTCGGCAGGCAGGCTCAGGGTCAGGAGCAGGCAGAGTGGTCAGGCAGGCTCAGGGTCAGGCAGAGTGGTCAGGCAGGCTCAGGGTCAGGAGCAGGCAGAGTGGTCAGGCAGGCTCAGGGTCAGGCAGAGTGGTCAGGCAGGCTCAGGGTCAGGGTCAGGCAGAGTGGTCAGGCAGGCTCAGGGTCAGGGGCAGGCAGAGTGGTCAGGCAGGCTCAGGGTCAGGAGCAGGCAGAGTGGTCAGGCAGGTTCAGGGTCAGGAGCAGGCAGAGTGGTCAGGCAGGCTCAGGGTCAGGCAGAGTGGTCAGGCAGGCTCAGGGTCAGGAGCAGGCAGAGTGGTCAGGCAGGCTCAGGGTCAGGCAGAGTGGTCAGGCAGGCTCAGGGTCAGGGGCAGGCAGAGTGGTCAGGCAGGCTCAGGGTCAGGGGCAGGCAGAGTGGTCAGGCAGGCTCAGGGTCAGGAGCAGGCAGAGTGGTCAGGCAGGCTCAGGGTCAGGCAGAGTGGTCAGGCAGGCTCAGGGTCAGGAGCAGGCAGAGTGGTCAGGCAGGCTCAGGGTCAGGCAGAGTGGTCAGGCAGAGGGGTCAGGCAGGCTCAGGGTCAGGAGCAGGCAGAGTGGTCAGGCAGGCTCAGGGTCAGGCAGAGTGCTCAGGCAGGCTCAGGTTCAGGGGCAGGCAGAGTGGTCAGGCAGGCTCAGGGTCAGGAGCAGGCAGAGTGGTCAGGCAGGCTCAGGGTCAGGCAGAGTGGTCAGGCAGGCTCAGGGTCAGGAGCAGGCAGAGTGGTCAGGCAGGCTCAGGGTCAGGAGCAGGCAGAGTGGTCATGCAGGCTCAGGGTCAGGAGCAGGCAGAGTGGTCAGGCAGGGTCAGGAGCAGGCAGAGTGGTCAGGCAGGCTCAGGGTCAGGAGCAGGCAGAGTGGTCAGGCAGGCTCAGGGTCAGGAGCAGGCAGAGTGGTCAGGCAGGCTCAGGGTCAGGGTCAGGCATCGTCTTCATATTTCACTCAATTTTAGGTCCCACAGGCTGTCCCAGCACATAATAACACATAATAACATAAAAGTGATTTCTGACAGCATAAAAGGCCCTTACTTGACTCTAAAATGTTGCATTGTCAACCCAATTGAAGAGAAACAAGTTATTAATGTGTTTAATAAGATTAAAGACTCTCTCAGGGGACCCCACATGGGTCCCGGACCCCAAGTCTGAGAACCACTATACTACTAACCTCTCTCCTGCTTGCTTCAATGCTTCCTCTCTCTGTGTATCTATTTTGCCTCCATCATTGCAGCCCGACTCACCACTGTCTGTCTCACTACTCTCTATAAATAAAATATATTTTGTTATGAGAACGTATAGTAGCCCATCTTTTGATTATAGCTAGCTTAATTTCAGTCAACTGCTCTAGCCAGCTAGTTATAGCTAGCTACTTGGCTAATAGCCGGAGCCCTTGAGGTACCTAGCTAGCTACACATCTGACCGAAATATCAGCGGCTATTTACCAGATGTACCCTCATTTTTCAGAGAGTCAGGGGAAGTTTGTTTGGGGGATGTCTGCTGACACGGCAGGAGTCGAGGGATGTCTCTCAGCTACTTGCCACTGTACTGTAGGTCTGGGCTGAGGTAGTTCTTTTCACCTCTCGGCCTATGTCGTGGGCGGAGTTTCCGGTTGGACAGAGTGGTGAATGAATGCGCTGCTAACAAGGCAAATCCTGGGCAGCAGGCGAACATAACTAGCATATGTGAATCATTCATGATTCCACTCGTTCTCAGAGGTAGGCGGGATTAGAACTCAGAACAAGAAGCCTTCTGCGTGTTGATCAATGCTGGGAACGCAATAATAAGTGGGTAAATGATCATTAACAAAATAAAAAGGTGCGGCATCTACGTGCATTTAACCTCCACTACATCCTTGGTTGGGTCTGACAAAACCCTTTGATAAACATAAATATCCTTCCAGGCAAAATTGAATCTACATTTGCATTTAGCTATCGATGTGACATTTGGCGACGCTTAATCAGTCAGTTCTGTACCTCCCTCGCTGAGTGACATGTGTGGGTGGAATGAGCGAGCTCACCTGGCAACCAGAATGCCAAACACGTGAGAAAATAAAACTCAGTCTGCCTGGAAGTTAATTTTGTGCAAGAAAGACCTATACATTTTTCTAATATTTTTCATATTAACATATTTTATAATTTTCTGTTCTCCTCTCATTTTAATTCAAGTACTTTTCAAGTACTAACTTGAGAAAATGTCTGATTTTCAGGGTATTTATTTTTTTAAACTTTTTTTTTCAGAGTGAGAAATTCAAGTACTTTAAGCACCTCAAGCACCTTGTGTGCACTATGTCTGTGGTGGTACTAATGACACAACAGGGCTTGACATTCACTTTTTTGCCACTTGTACTTTTGATAAGTAGGACATATTTTTTTTACTTGTCCGAAAGCGCAAGTCCCCCAATAAAGGTCTGTAACACAATTTTTACATGATGAAAGGAAACACTTCAAAAAATGAAATGCATTACTATCTTTTTACCATAGAGAATCAGACAAAAATGTAGTCTCTTTGCATATTCAAGCCCGTCTCAAAACAATATGCCTAGCATGGTTCAAAACAGACTCTGGGACAGTTCTGGGACAATAGATAAAAAATTCATACAACCACTGCACATCCCAAAAAATGTAAAAGCAACAAGGCTGATCTAACAGATCAGACCATTTAGCTTAAAATTGTCATCGTTTTTATCTTCATATTATAAGCTCAGCAATGCGCACATGGCTGTAGGCTACATGCAAATGTTCCAAAATGCAATTAGCAGGAAAACACTGTTCTCAAAAGCGTACTGTACCTTACCACATGCACAAATGTTTTCATGTGAAGGGGTGGAAAAATCTGTAGAAATGAAGCAATCCAAAGATGCATCAACTAGCATAGGTCACTAATATGACTAGGATTGTGCCTTTGGCTGCTGGACAATAAACGCCTTGTTCGCACTGGCAGATTGAAGTGACTCAAATAAAAACAATTGCATATCCGATTCAAATCTGATCTTTTTAATGCAGTCTGAACAGCCAAAAGGCACATGGAATCAGATATTTCAAACCACATTTCAAACCACCTTCAAAGAAATCTGATTCCTGGCCATGTGACTTGTCTGAATCTTCAAGATTGTCCTCAAGTATTCTTAGACTGTTATTTGGCATAACTTGTTGTTTGCTAGCTACTCTGTTGACAGCTTGACAAGCACATGTGGTAGCTAGGTAGCTTGTTAATTATTTTCAAACAAATTAGTGAATGTGCTAGCAAGCCAAACATCTACCAAGCTAGCTAGTTGATTGCTGTGGCTAGCTTAAAATAACTTGTTTTGAAAGTTGGATCTTTAAAGCAGAACTGAACTCAGGAACCAACTTCTTTAGTTGAAAACAGCATATGTGACATCGATATTAGTCAGAAACATTTATTCCAATGCCAAAATGTTCTAAAATGTGTAAGTAGGCACATTTGTCATAAAGTCAGTGTCTCCCAAAACAGAGTTTTGTGAGATTTGAGAACAACTGTTTGTCAGGACTTACTAGAGGTTTGGGTTTTGATTTCGATAATGCTCACTTGCCCACTGACACAGGATACAGTGACTTTGTTTACATAGGACAACATGTCGCACATGTTTTACTTGACAAATACTGCACCAAACACTAGATGTAAAACTGCGCGACTAAAACTTCTCGGCAAAAACGTCCGAATTAATAACAGATTTCTTGAGATATCTTAAATTCATTCTGGAAAATTTCTGGAAGTGATATTGGCTTTGTTACTATGGTGTCTCATGGGGGAAACATCAGTAACCGCCACATCGAACCACACACCCAAGACTGAAATCTCTATTTCTTCATGAGTAACAGAGAAATGCATTCGGAATCAGTGCATTCAGTCACTCTATAAAAGTGTTCTTACACTATGATTTTGAACATTCAAAGCAACTGGGAGACTTCCATTGCAGGTATTGTTGTCACCTTAGCTTGCTACACAACAACTTCTGAGCGATAGGAAGCATAAACACCACCACCGAGCATACTACACCACTGCACAAATGCACGCCATTGTCAGCAAATGACTACAGTCTGAACACGTTCAAGTCCAATTTGATCACATGTAAATTCCTGAGAGGCAAAAACTGTTTGAATCAATGTTGTTTCTATGTCATTTGGGGGGGAAAACATTGTGATGACGTTGAATCAACGTGGGAAACGTATTGGATTTGAAAAAAGTAATCGTAACAGAACATTTTATTTTGTTCATCCAACTTTAACCTTATTCAAAATGGTTATTGATTTCACATTGAATTCAGGTTAGTTGACAACTCAACCAAATGTAAATCAAAAATAGACGTTGAACTGACGTCTGCCCCGTGGGTTGCTGTTTGGACAGTCAGTATTCCAAAACGGGATTTGAAAAACAAAACTGATTTGAGCATTAAGGCCTGCAGTGTGAACAGGGCTTAAAGAACGTTGATTTGAAAACCAAGAGAGCATGAGAGAAATGCTTGTTTCAATGGCATTTAAGTGTTTAGAAAATAATTCCCTGAACATTTCTATGGTCGTATTTTGGCTAGGCTACTTTGAAGCAAGGTAAGACATGCTTTGTAAAAAAACATAAAACGTACAGGTTTTAAACAATTACGTTTATGGTTAAGTTGTTTCAAAATGATATGTGCCTATGTTCAGATTCAAGGTTGGTGATGCGTGGTGTGCAACAGGCACTGTACTTCACTCACTTTTTTATTTATGTACACTACCTACTAATTCAAGGGTTTTTCTTTATTTTCACTACATTGGAGAATAATAGTGAAGACATCAAAACTATGAAATAACACATTTGGCATCTTGTAGTAACCAATTTTTTTTTAACCAATCAAAATCTATTTTATATTTGAGACTCTTCAAATAGCCACCCTTTCCCTTGACAGCTTTGCACACTCTTGGCCTGGAATGCTTGTCTATTCTTGTTGTTTCTTGTTTCTTGTCTATTCTTGCTTGTCTATCTTATTGTCCAACCATTTTTTTTTACTTGTCCTGGACAAGCGTTAATGTCGAGCCATGCACAAGAGCGCTAGAAGGAGCACTCTATCAGCCCCAGTGGTCTCGCGTGGACAACAGAGTGAGAGGACATCACAATCATCATCAGGAGACCAGCATGGAAATAAATTAACGGAGATGAAAAGCCATCAGCTGAATTCTAAATACACTGTATTCTCCTGAGGATTTTGAAAATAAAATAACAAAAATACACATGCCCAAACACATGCAACTATGCAGGCACAAATGCACACGCACACACACTGACTTTTTCAAGCCATTATTAAGTTCATGGTTGGCCAGAGGTCCTCTTGACCAGTTGACCGCTAGGTCCCTGCAGGGGGTTGAAACAACAGATGGTGATCCTATGATAACTAAAGCATGTCACCGTAGAGAGATCCCTAGGAGGAAGGAGAGAAAGAAAGAGTGAGAGCGAGTGAGAGAGAAATAGATAGGAAGAGAGAAAGAGAAAGATACAGGAAAAGAGAAAGATAGAGAAAGAAAGAGAAAAAGATAGGGAGAGAGAAAGAGAAAGATAGAGAAAGATACAGGAAGAGAGAAAGAGAGCGAAAGAGAGAGATAGATAAAGGAAGAGAGAAAGAGAGAAAGAGAGAAAGATAGAGGAAGAGATAGATAGATACAGGAAGAGAGAAAGAGAAAGAGAGAGAGATAAAGGAAGAAAGAAAGAGTGAAAGAGAGAAAGATAGAGGGAGAGAAAAATAAAGAGAAATATAGTGGAAGAGAGAGAAAAATACTGCCACAGTCTCAGTCCCAGTTTAGCAGGGCTGTATGCCCTCCAACCCCTCCTACACCAACCAGCCAGGGACTCAGCAGGCTGCTAATATTAAGAGAGATTTACCTGAGGCAGCTAGGCCAGAGGTGAGAGCTTAGTGTCTAACCTTAAATTGGGAAAAGACAACCTTGGCAAGACAGCTAATGGCCATCCTGGCTTTGAGCTAGGCTTGGGCTTCAGAGAGAGAGAGGGAGTGGGTAGAACAAACTGTGTCCAGGATATGTGTGTGTGTGTGTGTGGAGTTATTTTTCAACAATAACAAATGTGATCATTTGTGTTCGAATACCCATACTGACATACTACATACCAGAGGTGTGGACTCTAGTCACATGACTTGGACTCGAGTCAGACTAGAGTCACAAATATGATGACTTGCAACTCGACTTTGACTTTAACACCAATGACTTGTGACTTGACTTGGACTTGAGCCTTATGACTCGACCTGACTTGATACCCTCCCCAAGCCCAAATATTAAAAATTATGCTATTAAAAAAAAGTGTTCAGCGCATCAACTCTTCATTTAACGGATTACAGTTTGAATCGGACAGCAGCCAATCAAATTGTGCCAGCTGAGAAAAAGTTGTGTGTGACAGTGCAGAGGAACGTCGAGGAGTGAATTCAGATGGAGCCCTTGGAAAGATGATACCCAAAATTATTATTTTCAGATATAAAGACAACGCTGTATCAACAAAAACGGATTGTAACTTGTAAAATATGTGGGAAGAAAATTACAGACGGAGGCGCAACAATTTCCAACTTTGTTCGACATTTGAAGCTGCACAAAGAACGGTAAGTCGTGGCTAATATAGCCGACGGCTATATATTTTATTACTTTACTGGTGTATCATGTAGGCTAACGTAACGTTAAATCAATGAGCCTTCACACAGTCAGTCAGTGTGGGAACGTGATCGTTGCACCCAAGATTGAGCAACAACTAGCCAGGCAGTTGGTAGCCTAAATCCTGCCTGATGTTACTGCTGTTCCTGAAACCATTGACATACGTGAGCCTACTGTAACCACAAAGAGAGAGTGTGTGTGTTAAGGTTGGGCGATTGTGTGTAAGCCTACATCTCCCGATTGCGCCACATAGCGATCCTCGATAGTCGATCACTATTGGGTGGTGTGTGTCTGTCTAATGGCTACCAATGTATTTCCATGAAAATATAACGTTTATTTGGAAAGTAATAAATATATAGATATTTTTAAAAGCATTCATGATTTACATAAATGTAATATACTAACTATTACTCTTGTTAAAAATATGAAATGGTATTACATTTGGTGAGGAGCACATTATGACTTGTTTAGGACTCGAAACTCAACGTTTAGGACTTGAGACTTGACTTGATACTTGAGTGCTAAGACTTGAGACTTACTTGTGACTTGTAAAACAATAACTTGGTCCTACCTCTGCTACACACTTAATGAGTATATACTACATACTATATACTATTAGTTCATTTTAGTACTGCCGTTTCAGTTGAGCATACTAGCACTGAACCTGTCTTCCGGAAGTTGATGGTGTTGCTATGCAACCTCTTGTTAACTTGGTATCATAACAAATGTGTTCATAAATTCAATCTGGAGTGCCAGAGTAAGTCCAGAGTGTTGTCAGATTGTCAGCTCGTAAATTCAGAGCGTTCAGACAGCACACTGGACGCTCTGGCCGAGCAGTAGGGTTGATCCGAGCTTTCTGACCTCACAATGGCAGTCAAGCACCCAAGCTAACTGCTAGCTAGCTACTTACAGATACCAACGACAGACACCAACGAGAGAACACCTCACTCTGACCATTTTACTCGCCCTAGAAGTGCTGGTTAGGCTATTTTTATGTTATCCAGAGAGTTGGTGACTGTAACTGTGCTGCTGGCAAGAATTTAGCTACGCTTTTTTTGCCCGTGTTTACTGACACCGGCCCTATTCAATAGATGTTGAGCATTTGTAAATTCATCAGTCATTCTGCACTCTGGCACACTCAGACGAGAGCACTCTGAAATCGTAGTAGATAGCCAGAATTAACAATGTCCATTGAGAATGCACAGCTAAGGATGACGTGAATAATGAATTCAATAAACATTGGGTAGTTAGTTAGATAGCATATACAGTACTAGTCAAAGGTTTTGACACACCTACTCATTCAATGGTTTTTCTTTGTTTTGACTATTTTCGACATTGTATAATAATAGTCAAGACATCAAAACTATGAAATAACACATATGGAATCATGTAGTAACAAAAAAAGTGTTAAACAAATCGAAAAATATTTTAGATTTTAGATTCTTCAAAGTAGCCACCCTTTGCCTTGATGACAGCTTTCTGCACTCTTGGCATTCTCTCAACCAGCTTCATGAGGAATGCTTTTCCAACAGTCTTGAAGGAGTTCCCACATATGCTGAGCACTTGTTGGCTGCTTTTCCTTCACTCTGTGTTCTAACTCATCCCAAACCATCTCAATTGGGTTGAGGTCATGTCATGGTGGAGGCCAAGTCATCTGATGCAGCACTCCATCACTCTCCTTCTTGGTCAAATAGCCCTTACACAGCCTGCAGGTGTGTTGGGTCATTGTCCTGTGTAAAAACAAATGATAGCCCAACTAAGCGCAAACCAGATGGGATGACGTATCGCTGCAGAATGCTGTGGTAGCCATGCTGGTTAAGTGTGCCTTGAATTCTAAATAAATGGCTGACAGAGTCACCAGCAAAGCACCCCCATACCATCACACCCCCTCCTCCATGCTTCACGGTGGAAACCACACATGCAGAGATCATCTGTTCACCTACCCTGCATCTCACAAATATGTGTTATTTCATAGATTTGATGTCTTCACTACATTGTAGAAAATAGTAAAAATAAAGAAAAACCCTAGAATAAGTAGGTGTGTCCAGACTTTTGACTGGCACTGTAGTTAATATACTCCCTTGCAAGTTTGATGTATTAGTAGCCAACTAGCGTCAGGTAACAAGATACTATACCAGTACATACTACTGCTGTAATGCTATTGTCACGACGTCCGACGAAGTCGGTCGCTCTCCATTATAGGGCGGAGTTCGGACGTCGACGTCACCGGCCTTCTAGCCGATCCCCTTTTCATTTTCCATTTGTTTTGTGTTTGTTTTACACACCTGGTTTCAATTCCCCAATTACATGTTCATTATTAAACCCTCTGTTTTCCCCATGGTTTTTGTGCGTGGTTGTTTGTTGTATTTACAGTCCGTTTTGTGGGCTCGGTATTATCGACTTATATTTGAAAGTCTTGAGTAAAATTACATGTGTTACTCATCTCTGCTGTCCTGCGACTGACTCCTCTGCACCAGCTACCCCCAGACCTTTAACAGAAAAACGCGCCACGACGAATGGAGTCAGCAGGAACAGACGCCCCCCTTTGGCGGTCTGTTCCACTTGAGGCAGGGGACGAGGAGCACAGTAGTTCGCCTTGGACTTCCGGACCCTGGCCGCCAGCGTGGGATGGAACGACAGGGCCCTGATTAATCACTACCGGTGCAGTCTGCACGAGGACGTCCATCGGGAGTTGGCCTGCAGGGATACCACTCTGACGTTTGACCCGCTGACGACGTCTGGATCGGGGCCTGTCAGTTCCATCCCCCAGCACCACCGCTCCGACGCCCATGGAGCTGGGCGGTGCTGCACTTAGGGCGATCGGAGGAGGGGCCGTTCCCTGTACCATCTGTGGCCACACTGCTGGTTGATGCTGCGGGGGTTCCTCTGGGAGTCGAGACGGCAGGCAGGGAACTCTCGTGTCACCCCAGGTGAGTCAGCACCAGGATCACTCAGAGCCTCCTGTTGCTCACATGTTTTTGTTTATACATTTTCCTGAGTTTTCCCTGCATTCCCAGCATAAAGCGCTCGTAGATTCAGGCGCAGCTGGGAATTTTATTGACAGAGCCTTTGCCCATAGTTTAGGGATCCCCATTGTTCCTGTGGATATGCCCTTCCCTGTGCACGCCCTAGATAGTCGACCATTAGGGTCAGGGCTAATTAGGGAGGCCACCGCTCCACTGGGCATGGTTACGCAGGAGGGTCACAAGGAGAGAATTCGTAGGGGTTTCCATCGGTGCTACTACGGTGGAAAGTCCAGACCAGGTCTGCACCGTCATCCCCTCTGAATATGCAGATTTGTCTCTTCTTACAGAAGGCGACTCAATTGCCACCCCATCGATGGGGGGATTGTGCGATAAATCTCCTGGTAGACGCAGCACTTCCCAGGAGTCACGTGTATCCTCTGTCACAGGAGGAGACGGCGGCTATGGAAACATATGTCTCCGAATCCCTGAGGCAGGTGTACATTCGGCTCTCCACTTCACCTGCCTCCTCGAGTTTATTTTTTGTGAAGAAGGTTGGAGGTCTGCGCCTGTGCATTGACTATCGAGGTATCAACCAAATCAATGTGAGGTACAGCTACCCGCTGCCTCTCATAGCCAGTGCGATAGAGTCAATGCACGGGGCGTGCTTCTTCACAAAATTGGATCTCAGGAGCGCTTACAACCTGTGTGGAAGACGGCATTTAGTACCACCTCAGGGCACTATGAGACCTCGTCATGCCGTACGGGTTGATGAATGCTCCATCACTCTTTCAGGCATTTGTAGACAAGATTTTCCAGGACCTGCATGGGCAGGGTGTAGTGGTGTATATTGATGACATTCTGATATACTCCGCTACACGTGCTGAGCATGTGTCCCTGGTGCGCAAGGTGCTTGGTCGACTGTTGGAGCATGACCTGTACGTCAAGGCTGAGAAATGTCTATGCTTCCAACAGTCAGTCTCCTTCCTAGGGTACTGCATTTCCACTTCAGGGGTGGAGATAGAGAGTGACCGTATTTCAGCCATGCGTAATTGGCCGACTCCCACCACGGTAAAGGAAGTGCAGCGGTTTCTAGGGTTTGCCAACTAATACCGTAGGTTTATCTGGGGTTTTGGTCAGGTAGCGGCTCCCATTACCTCACTGCTGAAGGGGGGACCGGTGCGACTGCGATGATCGGCTGAGGCGGACAGGGCTTTTGGTCACCTGAAGGCTATGTTTACCTCGGCTCCCATGTTGGCCCATCCGGATCCCTCTTTGGCATTCATAGTGGAGGTGGACGCGTCCGAGGCTGGGATAGGAGCCGTGCTCTCTCAGCACTCGAGTACGCCACCAAAGCACCGCCCATGTGCTTTCTTTTCGAAGAAGCTCAGCCCGGCGGAGCGAAACTATGATGTGGGGGACAGGGACCTGTTGGCTGTTGTCAAGGCTCTGAAGGCGTGGAGACATTGGCTTGAGGGGGCTAAACACCCTATTCTCATCTGGACTGACCACAGCAATCTGGAGTACATCCGGGCGGCGTGAATACTGAACCTTCGCCAGGCAAGGTAGGCCATGTTCTTTACCCGTTTTGTTTTCACCCTATCCTAAAGACCAGGTTCCCAGAACGCTAAGGCAGCCGCACTGTCCCGGATATATGACACAGAGGAACGGTCCATGGATCACACTCACCATACTTCCGGCCTCTTGCCTGGTGGCACCGGTGGTGTGGGAGCTGGACACGGACATCGAGCGGGAGTTACGTACAGAGCCCACTCCCCCCAGTGTCCAGCTGGGCGTCTGTACGTTCCAGTCCGCGACCGTATGATCTATTAGGCCCACATGTCACCCTCCTCTGGTCATCCGGGCAAACGATGCGTTGTCTTATGTGGGAAGTACTGGTGGTCCACCTTGGCCAAGGACGTGAGGGTGTATATTTCCTCCTGTTCGGTGAGTAAAATTGAGTAGAATTACGTCTGTTACTCACCTCTGCTGTCCTGCGCCTGACTCCTCTGCACCAGCTACACCCAGACCTTTTACAGCTATGTTGTTCGTAAGGGTAGCGTAGCTAACAAATTGTCAGCTAACATAATGTGTAATGTAACTTACTTGAAAAGTCATTACTTTATACTTGTCATAATTGGTTAAAGCAATCAATTTGTATCTGTACCAATGACTTTCTTCAAATCTGAAAACGTTGTGAAGCCATGCCCATTTTCGTGAAGAATTGCATTATGGGCCCTAAAAGCACGGAAATAGTGTCCACTGCTTTTGGCATATTATAACTATATCCATACGATTACCAATAATCATACTACATACTCAAATGACATCACAAATAGTACGGTTAGTGCGGTTAGTATGAGTATTCGAACACAGCTCCAGGTTTTTGTTCAAACCAATTTTCTCCAGAACACCTTCAATTTCAACCATGTCAATAGCTAGATATAATATTGAAATTCTGACCATTATTTATGAAGTGTGCTTGGTAGGTATTGGATTTTACCCCCACCAAAAAGCTGGTATTCAGACCTAAAGTTTTTCAGATGGACAGTGGTTAACATTGCAGATGATGACATTCGCCAGTGGTAGGGACATTTGCTGGGTCTTCTATGATCATATTAAATAGCTTAATTCTCCCATTGAACGAGCAACTGATGATCTTTAGGCCTTCCACATTTATCACACCTGAGTAGATGATTATAACCATGAACATGTTAAACAAACAAACAGGGTAAGTGATTAATGATGCATAGTAAACTGGGCCGAGGGTGATGGTGGTGATGAAACACAGCGACAATGAGCATCATGCACCGTAACCATAGCAAGGATCCTTCTGAAGGTGTCAGAGGATGGAGAGATTAGGAGGGAACATAAAGATAATGATTCCGTTCCATGGTTCTGTTGTTCTGTCCTATTAAGAGACAAACAGAACATGATGTGATGCAGATTAACATTATCTACTGTACACAGCAGAGGAGTAATAGATAATAATAGTCATGATGATCAAAGATGGGGGAAATGTATAGGCTGTGGGCGTGCGTTTGCAGCACACGAGCCACTTAACTGCTATTTTTTCTAATGCAGAAGTCACCCAGTTGTCACAGCTGTCTTTCTCCCTCTCCCCTGTCTCTCTCTCTCTCTCCCTCTCTCTCTCTAACTCTCTCTCTCTCTCTCTCTCTCTCTCTCTCTCTCTCTCTCTCTTTCTCTCTCTCTAACTCTCTCTCTGTCTCTAACTCTCTCAATTCAATTCAAGGGGCTTTATTGGCATGGTAAACATGTTAACATTGCCAAAGGAAGTGAGGTAGATAATATACAAAAGTGAAATAAACAATAAAAATGAACAGTAAACATTACACACACAGGAGTTTCAAAACAATCTAGACATTACAAATGTCATATTATATATATACAGTATATCATAAAAGTGAGTACACCCCTCACATTTTTGTAAATATATGAGTATATCTTTTCATGTGACAACACTGAAGAAATGACACTTTGCTACAATGTAAAGTAGTGAGTGTACAGCTTGTATAACAGTGTAAATTTGCTGTCCCATCAAAATAACTCAACACACAGCCATTAATGTCTAAAACGCTGGCAACAAAAGTGAGTACACCCCTAAGTGAAAATGTCCAAATTGGGCCCAAAGTGTCAATATTTTGTGAGACCACCATCATTTTCCAGCACTGCCTTAACCCTCTTGGGCATGGAGTTCACCAGAGCTACACAGGTTGCCACTGGAGTTCTCTTCCACTCCTCCATGATGACATCACGGAGCTGATGGATGTTAGAGACCTTGCTCTCCTCCACCTTCCGTTTGAGGATGCCCCACAGATGCTCAATAGGGTTTAGGTCTGGAGACATGCTTGGCCAGTCCATCACCTTTACCCTCAGCTTCTTTAGCAAGGCAGTGGTTGTCTTGGAGGTGTGTTTGGGTTAGTTTGAGTTATTTTGAGGGGACAGCAAATTTACACTGTTAAACAAGCTGTACACTCACTACTTTACATTTCTTCAGTGTTGTCATATGAAAAGATATACTCAAATACTTACAAAAATGTGAGGGGTGTACTCACTTTTGTGATATACTGTATATATATATATATATATATATATATATATATATATATATACATTCAGTGTTGTAACAATGTACAAATGGTTAAAGTACACAAGAGAAAATAAATAAGCATAAAAATGGGTTGTATTTACAATGGTGTTTGCAAACTCTCTCTCTAACTCTCTCTAACTCTCTCTCTAACTCTCTAACTCTCTCTGTCTCTCTCTCTGTCTCTCTCTCTAACTCTCTCTCTAACTATCTCTAACTCTCTCTGTCTCTCTCTCTGTCTCTCTCTCTAACTCTCTCTCCAAATCTCTCTCTCTCTCCCTCTAACAACTCAATTCAATTGAAGGGGCTTTATTGGCATGGGAAACATATGTTAACATTGCTAAAGCAAGTGAAGTAGATAATATAAAAAAGTGAAATAAACAATAAAATTAACAGTAAACATTTCACATACAAAAGTTTCACAACAATAAAGACATTACAAATATCATATTATATATATACACAGTGTTGTAACAATGTAAAAATGGTTAAAGTACACAAGGGAAAATAAATATGGGTTGTATTTACAATGGTGTTTGTTCTTCACTGGTTGCCCTTTTCTTGTGGCAACAGGTCACAAATCTTGCTGCTGTGATGGCACACTGGGATTTCACCCAGTAGATATGGGAGTTTATCAAAATTGGATTGGTTTTTGAATTATTTGTGGATCTGTGTAATCTGAGGGAAATATGTCTCTCTAATATGGTCATACATTGGACAGGAGGTTAGGAAGTGCAGCTCAGTTTCCACCTCATTTTGTGGGCAGTGTGCACATAGCCTGTCTTCTCTTGAGAGCCATGTCTGCCTACGGCGGCCTTTCTCAATAGCACGGCTATGCTCACTGAGTCTGTACATAGTCAAAGCTTTCCTTAAGTTTGGGTCAGTCACAGTGGTCAGGTATTCTGCCACTGTGTACTCTCTGTTTAGGGCCAAATAGCATTCTAGTTTGCTCTGTTTATTTGTTAATTCTTTCCAATGTGTCAAGTAATTATCTTTTTGTTTTCTCATGATTTGGGTTGGGTCTAATTGTGCTGCTGTCCTGGGGCTCTGTGGGGTGTGTTTGTATTTGTGAACAGAGCCCCATGACCAGCTTGCTTAGGGGACTCTTCTCCAGGTTCATCTCTCTGTAGGTGATGGCTTTGTTATGGAAGGTTTGGGAATCGCTTCCTTTTAGGTGGTTGTAGAATTTAACGGCTCTTTTCTGGATTTTGAGAATTAGTGGTTATCGGCCTAATTCTGCTCTGCATGCATTATTTGGTGTTCTACGTTGTACACGGGGGATATTTTTGCAGAATTGTGCATGCAGAGTGCAATTTGGTCTTTGTCCCATTTTGTGAAGTCTCGGTTGGTGAGCGGAACACCATTACTATCTCTCTCCCTCTAACTCTCTCTCCAACTCTCTTTTTCTCCCTCTAACTCTCTAACTCTCTCTCCAACTCCCTCTAACTCTCTCTCCAACTCTCTCTCTCTCCCTCTAACTCTCTCTCTCTCCCTCTAACGCTCTCTCTGTCTCTCTAACTATAAGTCTCTCTCTCTGTCTGTCTTTCTCTAACTCTCTATTTATATCTCTCCCTCTAACTCTCTCTAACTCTCTCTTAGGTGGTTGTAGAATTTAACGGCTCTTTTCTGGATTTTGATAATTAGTGGGTATCAGCCTAATTCTGCTCTGCATTATTTGGTGTTCTACGTTGTACACAGAGGATATTTGTTGCAGAATTCTGCATGCAGTCTCAATTTTGTGTTGGTCCCATTTTGTGAAGTCTTAGTTGGTGAGTGGACCCCAGACCTCACAACCATAAAGGGCAATGGGCTCTATGACTGATTCAAGTATTTTTAGCCAGATCCTAATTGGTATGTTGAAATGTATGTTCCTTTTGATGGCATAGAATGCCCTTCTTGCCTTGTCTCTCTCTAACAATTCAATTCAAGGGGTTTTATTGGCATGGGAAACATGTGTTAACATTGCCAAAGCAAGTGAGGTAGATAATATACAAAAGTGAAATAAACAATACAAATTAACAGTAAACATTACACATACAGACGTTTCAAAACAATAAAGACATTACAAATGTCATATTATATATATGATATATATATATACAGTGTTGTAACAATGTACAAATGGTTAAAGTACACAAGGGAAATAAATAAGCATAACTATTTCTCTAACTCTCTCTCTCTCTGTCTCTCTAACTCTCTCTCTGTCTCTCTCTCTCTCTGTCTCTAACTCTCTCTCTGTCTCTAACTATTTCTCTAACTCTCTCTCTCTCTGTGTCTCTAACTCTCTCTCTGTCTCTCTAACTCTCTCTCTGTCTCTCTAACTCTCTCTCTGTCTCTCTAACTCTCTCTCTCTCTCTGTGTCTCTAACTCTCTCTCTGTCTCTAACTATTTCTCTAACTCTCTCTCTCTCTGTGTCTCTAACTCTCTCTCTGTCTCTAACTATTTCTCTCTAACTCTCTCTCTCTCTAACTATTTCTCTAACTCCAACTGTCTAACTATCTCTCTCTCTAACTCTCTCTCTGTCTCTAACTATTTCTCTAACTCTCTCTCTCTCTGTGTCTCTAACTCTCTCTCTGTCTCTCTAACTCTCTCTCTCTGTCTCTAACTATTTCTCTAACTCCAACTGTCTAACTCTCTCTCTCTCTCTGTGTCTCTAACTCTCTCTGTCTCTAACTATTTCTCTAACTCTCTCTCTCTGTGTCTCTAACTCTCTCTCTGTCTATAACTATTTCTCTAACTCTCTCTCTCTGTGTCTCTAACTCTCTCTCTGTCTATAACTATTTCTCTAACTCTCTCTCTCTCTGTCTCTAACTATTTCTCTAACTCCAACTGTCTAACTATCTCTCTCTCTAACTCTCTCTCTAACTATTTCTCTAACTCTCTCTCTCTGTCTCTCTAACTCTCTCTCTGTCTCTAACTATTTCTCTAACTCTCTCTCTCTCTGTGTCTCTAACTCTCTCTCTAACTATTTCTCTAACTCCAACTGTCTAACTCTCTCTCTCTGTCTCTCTAACTCTCTCTCTGTCTCTAACTATTTCTCTAACTCCAACTGTCTAACTATCTCTCTCTCTCTAACTCTCTCTCTGTCTCTAACTCTCTCTAACTATCTCTCTCTAACTATCTCTATCTAACTCTCTCTGTCTCTCTAACTCTCTGTCTCTAACTCTCTCTCTCAAACTATTTCTCAAACTATCTCTAACTCTCTCTCTATCTGTCTGTCTGTCTCTCTCTGTGTCTCTCTCTGTCTCTCTGTCTCTCTAATTATTTCTCTAACTGTCTCTCTCTATTTCTCTCTCTGTCTTTCTCAATTCAATTTCAATTCAATTCAAGGGGCTTTATTGGCATGGGAAACAAGTGTTAATATTGCCAAAGCAAGTGAGGTAGATAATGTCTCTCTGTCTCTAACTCTCTCTAACTCTCTCTCTGCCCCCCTCTCTCCAATCTCCATGCAGTGCCATTTCCCCCTTTCTCTCCAATCTCCATGCAGTGCCATTTCCCCCTCTCTCCAATCTCCATGCAGTGCCATTTCCCCCTCTCTCAATCTCCATGCAGTGCCATTTCCCCCTCTCTCCAATCTCCATGCAGTGCCATTTCCCCCTCTCTCCAATCTCCATGCAGTGCCATTTCCCCCCTCTCTTCTTTTGTTATTTTCTTTCCTCTTATGCCAGTAGCAACACAATGCATGGTAAAGCTCAAGCCCCCAGGAATATCTAGCTAGCGCCTGTATGCATCAGCTCAATACCAAGTCAAACAGAATCAGCAGGAAGAAGATTAACATAATGCAACAAAGAGGAGGGGCCAATTCATCTAATATAGAGAGGAGGGGGGAGGATGCCTGTGCTACAGAGCGATAGACAAGAGTACCGTATGTGTGTGTTTGTGTGTGTAGCATACTGTACACAGCTAGCGGAGTACATTATATACAGTATGTAAAAATAGGGCTGAAGGCACAGCTGGCAGAAGAGTAGATAGGCCTATAATGTGAAAATAAATCCATAGGCTTTCTGAATTACTGGGATTTTCTTAAACACACAAGATGGGTTGAAATGATTTTCAGAGCTTGGTCTTAGTTTATCTCTACTTTTAACTCTGCCCCTCTCTCTCATCTTTCATTCTTACTCCTCCACTTCATATTATCTTTGTCCTCCCCCACTTTTTCTTTCTCCTCATCATAACAAACAAAGATGGAAAATAATATCATGATGATATCAAACACTGTAATCAATTATGGTATTGTATACATTTCCATGGGCAACTGAGAGAGCAGAGAGAGCAGGCCAAGTCAATTACAGCCTATGGGGCTGTATGGCACCATATCCCCTATACAGTAGAGCACTACTTTTGACTATAACCCCATGAGCCCAGGTCAAAAGTAGTGCTCTACATAAGGAATAGGATGCTATTTCAGGTGCAAGCTAGATGAGTTCACTGCTCACTTTCAACATCTGGTAATCTACCGTATTTAAGTATTCTGCACAAAAAGGTATAAATCTTTAAATAACTTCTCAACATAAAATGAAAAAATGGGCAAAAATACCACATACAATATCAGTCTGAGTTGGCATATTGTTGGATGTTGGTGATGAGTGAGAAGCTATCTATAGAGAGAAGGAGACTGGGGGAGAGAGGGATGAGAGGGAGAGAGAGAGAGATAGAGGGGAGGGCAATAGGGAGAGAGAAAGAGAGAGAGGAAAAAAAGAGAGACAGAGACAGAGAAAAAGAGAGAGGCACAGAGAGAGAGTGAAAGGAAGAGAGAACGAGGGGTAGAAAGAGAGAGAGAGAGATGGATCGTGAGCGAGAGAGAGAAAGACACAGAGAGAGAGAGAAATAAGAGAGGAGCTGATCAAAGCTGAGCAGGCCCTGAGCCACACACACAGAGTGCACCAGCCTCCTAATACAGACATTTCAGCAGTCATTCCCACCACCAAACCATCGCCAGCAGTCATTAAAATTTCATACAGACACACCGGGGAGCAGATTCACACAACCAGCAACCAGAGGCTACCAGCTACCAGCACTACAGGCTTCTGGGCTAGATCCACTTGACTGACTCTCACACACTCCCCCCTCTCTCTCTCTCTCTCTCTCTCTCTCTCTCACACTCTCTATCGCTCACAATCCCTCTCTCGCTCACAATCCCTCTCTCGCTCACAATCCCTTTCTCTCTCTCTCTCTCTCTCTCTCACTCACTCTTTCACTCACAATCCCTCTATCTCTCTCTCTCTCCCTCTCTCTTTCTGCTGATCAAGATGGTTTTAGGTTGAAGTAAAGACTTCATATCAGATGCTGACAGATTTTGAAGGGTGGGGGATTGGAGTGAGAGACATGACAGGAGAAGTGTAGTAGCCTAGGAACTACTGGTTAGATATTCACAGAGAGAGAGAGTAAAAGAGGGCCATTTTGTTAAGGGGTTAATGAGACAAAATAAATGATAAGAAAGTTATCTCCTAACATATCACATTGTCACAACATTGCAAATAGGTTGGGAGAATGCTGTTAATGACATACCATATGACAATGTTGGAACAAAATTATTTTGTTTGTAGGGGTTACAGAAGATACAAAACAGACGAGCAGTAACCTTAGCGATTCCTCCATATTCGGTTTTAAGGTGCACAACTGTATTTCTGAAAAAGCAACAGAGATACTTGGCAACTGGCCAAATCTGGGCCACCAGCTATATTGTTTGACCCCCCAAAGCCCCACAAATGAATTATGAATACATTTTTCAGTAAAAAAACAAAACAAATCATCTTGGACCCGAGATGCAAAAAGTCCCAAATGCAATGTCCCAAAAAGGAAGTGATTCTACCTAAATAATGCAAAAGTTACATTTGAACTTTATTAATGAAGAGTGAGAATGCAGGAGACAGTCACCTACTAAAGCAGGCAGCGGACCATTTTGTGGTGCTGAAACGTAAAGCTGCAACCGCAGCACAATCAATAGGAGGAAAACAGAGCCTGGTACTGAAAATACAGCTAACTTGTTATGCAAGTGGCGACCAAGTGATTCATTTCAACAATAATCTTCATCTTAATTTGACTTTACAAACAACAAGAGGGCTAAATTGGAGTCTATTTCTTCCGAGCCAAGGCCCATATAGAATAAACTTCACTGGCTGATGTAGGCTATGTGTAGGCCGTCATTGTAAATGTCGGGTCAGATGGATGTGATTTTGATGCGCAGTAAGTCCTCGAATTGACTTATGTGAAAGCCAGTTCCTGTCATGAGTCTTGATTGCGTTCATAGAGGAAATGGAGGACTCGCAGGTGTAAGTCAATCCAAACATTGTTAGCACATAAAACGCAAGTTTCTTTATAGTGCTGTATTCCTCTGAGCATTCCACCCAAAACTCACACAAGGACTCGACCCTCCTGAGCACATCCCTAATTTGGAATTCAATCAGCCCAGTTTGAATTGTGGCCTCATCCAGAGAGGTATAGTTTTCTATACCAAAGAGGAGAATTCTACACCTGAGCGGACTGTGAAAGGATCACGTACAAACACAATGATATCCTTGGGCACGCTGTGGTCTTCAAATCTGATGAAGAAGTTGTCCCTCAGCTGCTTGATGAAATCTTCCATCACCTCTGTGACTATGCTGCGGCCTGGTCCTTCTACCTGTCGTTTCTCCAGTGTGCTGAAGTTCAGTAGCTTTCAAATGACAAGTCCAAATCCAACAACTCAAGCTTCCTAGTAAAGTTTTTCCACCATTTGTATGTATTTGTATTTATTATGGATCCCCATTAGCTGCTGCCAACACAATACCATTCATAACAGAATTCACAACACACTAAGTGTTTGCCCTCAGGCCCATACTCCACTACCACATACTTCTACAACACAAAATCCATGTGTATGTGTGTGTATAGTGCGTATGTTATCATGAGTGTGTATGCATGTGTCTGTGCCTATGTTTAGGTTGCTTCACAGTCCCCGCTGTTCCATAAGGTGTATTTTTATCAGTTTAAAGAGTTCCATGTAGCCATGGCTCTATGTAGTACTGTGCGCCTCCCATAGTCTGTTCTGGACTTGGAATTTGAAGAGACCTCTGGTGGCATATCTTGTGGGGTATGCATGAGTGTCTGAGCTGTGTGCTAGTCGTTTAAACAGACAGCTCGGTTCATTCAACATGTCAATCAATACCTCTCACAAATACAAGTAGTGATGAAGTCAATATATCCTCTTCTTTGAGCCAGGAGATATTGACATGCATATTATTCATGTTTGCTCTCTATGTACATCCAAGGGCCAGCCGTGCTGCCCTGTTCTGAGCCAATTGCAAGTCCCTCTTTGTGGCACCTGACCACACTACTGAACAGTAGTCAAGGTGCAACAAAAATAGAGCCTGTAGGACTTGCCTTGTTGATAGTGCTGTTAAAAATGTAGAGCAGCTCTTTATTATGGACAGACTTCTCCCCATTGTAGCTACTGTTGCATCAATATCATGACAGGGTTACTCCAAGCGCTTTAGTTACCTCAACTTGCTCAATTTCCACATTTATTTATTACAAGATTTAGTTGAGGTTTAGTAAATGATGTGTCAAATATTTAGGGAGAATTTATTCCTTGCCACCATTTCTGAAACTAACTGCAGCTCTTTGTTAAGCGATGCAGTCATTTCAGTTGCTGTTGTAGCTGACGTGTATAGTGTTGAGTCATCCGCATACATAGACACACTGGTTTTACTCAAAGCCAGTGGCATGTTGTTAGTGAAGGTTGAAAAAAGTAAGGGGCCTAGACAGCTGCCCTGGGGAATTCCTGATTCTACCTTGATTTTGTTGGAGAGATTCCATTAAAGAACACCATCTGTGTTCTGTTAGACAGGTAACTCTATATCCACAATATGGCAGGGGGTGTAAAGCCAACACATACATTCTTCCAGCAGCAGACTATGATCGTCTGCTGTCCTTCTTCCTTGTAACTTCAAATTTAACTTGTTTAAGTGACAGAATATGTCAGCTAAAAAAGCAACATTGGAGAGGAATTCCTCAATTTCCAGAATACGAAGGTGGTCAGCTGTTGCCTTCATTTGGCTTTTTCTGAGAAAATCCACAACCTGGCGATGCAGCTCACTTTATTGTGAAGCAGGAGATCATCATTGGTGGCCTCTGATTCTGTCACAAGCTTGCGGAAAAGACGGTGTTGTGTGTTTGATGTCTCCCTGACAAAGTTGATTATGGGCATTACTTTATCCATCACATCCTTTAGCTCAGCGTTTAGTCTGGCACACAGCACACTCTGATGGATGAGACAATGCAAGCCATTCGTTTGGGGGGCTGCTGACCAGGCCCCTGTGTCTGCCCACCATAGCAGGAACCCCATCGGTGACCACAGAGTTGACTTTTCCGAATGACAGGCCATGCTGCGTAAACAATTGTTCCAGCTTTGTGAAAAGGATGTCCCCGGTGGTGTGTCCTTCGAGGGGAATCAGTGCCAGTAGCTCTTCTTTAAAGCCAATTCCATAAAAAATTGACATATATATATACACACACAACTGTGCTACATCGGTGTTGTCAGAACTCTCACCAATAGCCAGGGAAAAATGAGCCTCTCCAGAACAATCCTATGCACATCATCCGCCAGTGCATGGACGCGGCGGCCGGCTGTTGACGCAGACAGGGGCACATAGGGCCTCCTGAGTGGCCATGTGGTCTAAGAGCTAGCTGTGCCATAAGAGATTCTGGGTTCAAGTCTAGGCTCTGTCGCAGCCGGCCGCGACCGGGAGACCCATGGGGCGGGGCACAATTGGCTCAGCGTCGTCCGGGTTAGGGGAGCGTTTGACCAACAGGGATGTCCTTATCCCATTGTGCACTAACGACTCCTGTGGCAGGCCGGGCGCAGAGCACACTGACACAGTTAAAAATGTTGTTCAATTTGTAGTGTAGGCCTATTTTTAGTGTAGGCCTGTGGTAATATTATATGCTAATTACATTCTGCCTGTCTACTATTCGCTCAGAAAAGATTTGGCCCGAGGACAAACCTAGTTGACGAACCCTACTTTAAGATATGATGCTTTTATACTTGGATGTATTCATCTCTTCAAAGCACAACAGCGTGGCTGTGGCGACCGTAGTGACCTGTCATGCAGTGAGATGCCACCGAGCCCATTGAGAGGATTCAGCATTGGCTGTCACCCTCCTCCAACCCCTCTTCACAGATATAGAATAGCTCCTCTGCCACTAAAACACCATGATACTCTTTCAAGTGTTCTGCCATTGATGCAGCCGGGAGGGAGAATGGGAAGCTTTGATCAATGTTATCTCCATGTAAATTGCCCCTGGCCCTGGGGGTGGAGACACATACTGGTGGCTGCTCTGACTGCTCTCTAACCTTGCTGATTGTGTTTAGGGGACGTGCCGCCAGGAAAACGCATCAATCCCAGAGGGCAGAGAAGCTCCATCTTCCTTTCCCTGTTCCTGGCCAGCTGTCATCTAGGCATGGTGATGCGAGCGCAGAGTTAGACGAGTTGTCTCTCCCGGTGACGACATTAGGCTATTGTCATTCAGCGGGTGTGAGGACGGAATGGGAGGAAGAGGGAAGTGAACCGGATGGAAGCAATGCTTCAAGGTAAATTTGCCAACACTCTACCACAATACACTCCGTTTATCAAACTCGCCTGGCTAGCCGAGAATCAATATATTTTGTGAATTTTCACGGTGAACCAGCAGGTGGTGGAGGCAGTGAGGGGACACGAGAAATGAAAACGCAAAAAAAGGAAAAAGATCATTGTCTCTCTTTTTCTTTTCATCTGCTTCCTACATTTGATCCAGCTCTGTCAGAGTGATTTAGAAGTCACAGCAGAATTAGCCTAACTGGAAGTGAACTGTAGATGTGGCAGATGTGTGGGTAGGGATGGATATCATTTTCTCTTCCAAAAATGCCTTCAACAAATAGGGAAAATTAGGTCTACAATGAAAAGATCTACTGGTCCTGCACTATCCCTAACAGAAAGCTACAGAACTGTTGTGTGTAGGGCATATTTTATTTAACACCATTAACAACTAGGCTACATAAATAAAACATGAATAAATAAAGCTTTTAAAAGATATGTTAACACTTTTCATCAGACACTTCAGGTTACATCAGTAGTAGATATATCAAAACAGCTACTAGTTACTATGATTCTAGGAAGTGATATATGATAGTGAAAACTGCTGACTGCAGTACAGGGACAGTTCCTACTGAACCAGGAAAATGTAAACATCAAAGGCCAATGAGTCTGCTGATATATCATCAATATTATAGTATGCTATTATCATTTAACATATCAACGTGATAGCTAACTGATATTCATTTAACAAGTTGTCTGGACCAGTCAATAGCGCAGGCGTTTGAAAATTGGCCCAAGGAAAAATGCTGAACATAACCCAGAGTGGGAGGGAGAAAGAAAATGAAGCCCTGTCGTGGATTGGCAGGCTGGCTGAAACATGTAGTTGATATAACTCCCTCCAGCCACACTTTCCACTGAGTTGAGAGGCATTTCACTGACAGTTCCACAACAACTTTTAAAAAGAAAGTTATTCTGGAGGAATTTTGTTCACCAAAAAGACTTTATTCAATTTTGGAGAAATATTTATCACTGACCCAGATCTGTAATATCATTTTACAAACTCCTTTGCTCATTTGTAAAGTAGTTGGCAGATGTGGAACCAAGCTAAATGACTGTATGTTAAGTCTTGTAATAAAAGTGTGAGAACTTTGAAATAAAAAAAAATACCAGCAAATAATTTCAATTTGTCCTGGAACTGGTTGCCCTTTGTCTATGTAGGTCTCCCTTCAATAACAAGGCCACAATGTCTGTCATTGTCTGACCGGGCAGGCGGCGTGGAGGCTGAGACATTGTGCATGTGTTGATGTATTTAGAGATCTGCAGGGACCACATGACCGACTGACTCAGGGTCATAATGGAAAGGTAAAGAAAAAACAAAGATGTGAACTTCCTCCACCACAGAATGAACCGCGGTCACCTCAGACATGAGAAACATGGCATTCAGAAGACCATAGGCCACAATCACAGGGCATTCAGTAAAGAACAGGCAGCAGTGTATTTTTGGTTTCCCTTGGCCTACCCTATCCAAACGTGTTGGCGGGTGTACTGTAGTCCGAGAAAAACATCAACTTTGTCATACACTTATGGCTTCAGTTTACGCAAAAGCAGAGAAATGAACCACATCTCATCTCACCGTTCTTAATCCGTCCCCTAAGAGTTTTGAGAAAGAGACAGCGATAGAGACAGCGATAGAGACAGACGGTGTGCAGACTGTATGCTGCAGGTCGGGCAGTATGATGTGCGTGCTGAGTGAGCTCCAGAGTATCAGGCTGTAGTCTCGGGGAGTCTATGGGAGATGGAGCTCTCACAGACAGCATAATCATGCTTTAAATCCCCCTCTCTTTGATAGAACCCTGGAGCTTTGCCAGACTGATCCACCCTTCAAGCGTTCATTAAAACTCAGCAACAGGGTAGCACAGGGCCCATGGCAGGGCAGGCAGGGCGCACCTGATGGCACTCAGACAGTCACTTTGAAACCTCAACTACTTTATGATACAGCACAATACAGACTAGCTTGTACATACTGGAGACAGTGTCATAAATATGCTTTTGTATATATCTTTATCCTGAGACCAGTAAAATCTTTAAATCAGTGCTTGAATAAAGTAGATTATACTGTACAAATGACAGTTACTAAAGTAGGGCTCTTGTAACCATTGTTTTGATACAGTACATTAGTGAATGTGGGTTTATTTTGAGTTCAACTTATATTTTGAGGTTACCCCCACTTCCCAACAATAACTTTATTTTTGCCAGATATAAGCGCATAGGATCATCCGATTGGTTCAACCCTTCTCCCAAAATGAACTGCAGGCCAACAACAAGCTGGATTTAAAGGGGAGGGGGAAATACATCATCAATCATTCAACAAAACTTGAATAAAATACAACTTTTAATATTCTCAAATAAATAATAAATAAACAACAAATCCATCTGAAACTTGAGAATATTCATGGCCACTTTTGTTCAAAATACTCCAAATATTCATTGATCTATCTAAGCAAAAATAGGGTTTGATTGCTCTGAATTGTTCAGACCTACCCTTTAACTGTGCAGCTGCAGTGCTGGGAGAGATCCCACTGGAATATTATGAAACTGACCTAATTTTCCTTCGCTGCTCGCTCCCTCGCTGCAGGCTGCGATGCTATGTATGATGCTTTGTACTTTTCAGCCTAAATAATTGATTCAATGCCGCCTTCATTTGCCTGTAATCTTTCCTACAAAACGCCAGATAGCTACTGATAGACGCTTTCATAATAATCATTATAAATGAAAAGAGATAAATATGTATTAATAGCTGCTGTCTCAATTGAAAACACAATACAGTAAGAATCATGAGTCAGTTTCATCCTCCTCCAAATATAATTTTTTGGGAGATGTTTGAATTTCACAATGGATTAATAAGTCATAGGTTTATAACTTGGAAAGAGGAAGTCCACTGCTTTGATAAAAAGTGTGAAAATACAATGGGACATAAATGTTTGCTGTGGAGGCATGTAGCCTATAGATTAGATAGGCAGGCAAGCAGATGGAGGGTTGGGGTTCAAATCCCATCTCCGAGAGAGCTGCACACACACCCCTACAGTGCTCATACGCAATGCCTCAAGACTTGTCAGCTGTTCCCAGAGACTGATGAAAAATTCAAAGCATGAATCCTAACACACACACACACACACGATAAGGGTCTTCACTCCCTCATGAAGCCCCAGTAAGCTCTAGCTGCCTGAAGTAACACACACAAGCCCATAGAAAGTGCCGTGGCTTGCAGTTTCACACACACAGCCTCTTAAATATTAAGACTCACGTTGACATGCAGGGCTCAGGTGAGCATATGCTGTCCACTTTTCAATACTCTCAATACCAAGGATTTTTACGGAGATGGCTTACGGGGGGCTGTCCATTAGTAACAACAGAAGCAGTTCAGGAGGGTGGTATAGGTTACTGTAATATACACGTTAGTTTCCCCGTGTCTCTGACGCAAATGGCAGAATAATTTTTGTCTATTGGTGCTGTGTTTTTCTTTCTGTGTTTGGTTTTGGTTTTCAGCAATGCCATTTCAATCAGAATGACTTAGTTTGGGCTTGTTACAGTTACAATAGAATTAAATACATATCACCCTCAGTACACATAGTGGTAATACAGTATATTGTCATGATTTAGTCTTGGTGATTAAGATGGTGATCAAGATATAACCTGACCAGGCCTTCATATGTTTACTGGTGTACAGTAAACTTATCAGAAGGCCAGTAAAAAAAAAAAGATTTATTTAAAAGTCTGTACTCTTTTTGACCCCAAAGAACAAACTAATTCTGAAGAGACCGTCAAAATGAAATCCATCTGTAGGAAAAGGAAGAAGGAAAAACAATCAACGTCGTACACGCATGCACACACACACAGACATTTATCGTCAGGGGCAACGGTGATTCATGTTCATCAAATATCTAAAAGCTCACATAGAGTAATAGGCTCTCATGTTCTGTAATCAGTTCTTCCAGTCACCCACTCATACCAGGGACAGATAATTCAACTGTATTTCTATTGACATGTTATTGATCACCTTTTATTAAATCTTATTGTATCCAAGATGGCGTAGCAATCAGACGTCTTTGTCCTGTCGTGTCCTTTGTAATATATCATTTTACATGTTTTTCGTCGCATATCCGTTAAAATATTTTGCTAAACCTCATCATCTAAATACTCTCCTGCAACCCGCCTCACCCAATGTGGCGTGGATCTGTTTTTTTTTCCTAAAGTATTTATATTTACTTTGGATCTGGAATCCCTCAACTGAAGCTAGCCAGCTAACTACCAGATATCAGTCAGCAAACCATTGCCAGCGGTCATCAGCTCGGAAAGCTCTCGCCAGTTCGAACAACGTGACTCTAACCAGAGCATAACGGACCTGTTATTTTTATCCCCGGTTTCCTACCGCAAACTGAACATTTTCATCGGGATCTTCACAACTAGCTAACCGCAATCCCGGATGACTACTCTTGGCTAGCGTTTCCCCATCGCGACGTCACCCCCCCCAAAGGCTAACTTTCTAGCCCCTGCTATCTGCTTGCTTGCTAACCCGGTCTGCTAACTGCTAAACTGCCGGGCCCTGGTCTGCTAACTGCTAGCTTGCCTGCCCAGTCTGCTAACTGCTAGCCCTGGTCTACTAGCTGCTAGCTTGTTTAGCTCCGGCCTACTAACTGTTAGCTTGTTAGCCTGCTAAATGTCTGAATCGCCGTGTCCCCAGTCAGCCCAACCACTCACTGGACCCATATGTTCACTTGGCTACGCATGCCTCTCTCTAATATCAATATGCTTTGTCCATTACTGTCCTGGTTAGTGATTACTGTCTTATTTCACTGTAGAGCCTCTAGCCCTGCTCAATATGCCTTAACCAACCATGTTGTTCCACCTCCTACATATGCGATGACATCACCTGGTTTAAACATCTCTCAAGACTATATCTCTCTCTTCATTACTCAATGCCTAGGTTTACCTCCAATGTACTCACATCCTACCTTACCTTTGTCTGTACACTATGCCTTGAATCTATGCTATCGTGCCCAGAAACCTGCTCCTTTTACTCTCTGTTCTGAACGTGCTAGACGGCCAGTTCGTATAGTCTTTAGCCGTACCCTTATCCTACTTCTCTTCTGTTCCTCTGGTGATGTGGAGGTTAATCCAGGTCGTGGGCCTCCCGGGTGGTGCAGTGGTTAAGGGCGCTGTACTGCAGCGCCAGCTGTGCCATCAGAGACTCTGGGTTCGCGCCCAGGCTCTGTCGTAACCGGTCGCGTCCGTGGGGCGACGCACAATTGGCCTAGCGCCGTCCGGGTTAGGGAGGGCTTGGTCGGTAGGGATGTCCTTGTCTCATCGCGCACCAGCGACTCCTGTGGCGGGCCGGGCACAGTGCGCGCTAACCAAGGTTGCCAGGTGCACGGTGTTTCTTCCGACACATTGGTGCGGCTGGCTTCCGGGTTGGATGCGCGCTGTGTTAAGAAGCAGTGCGGCTTGGTTGGGTTGTGTATCGGAGGGCACATGACTTTCAACCTTCGTCTCTCCTGAGCCCATACGGGAGTTGTAGCAATGAGACAAGATAGTAGCTACTAAAACAATTGGATACCACAAAATTGGGGAGAAAAAGGGGTAAAATCCCCCCCCAAAAAAAAAAACTAACAATCCAGGTCCTGCAGTGCCTAGCTCCACTCCCACCCCCCAGGTGCTCTCATTTGTTGACTTCTGTAAACGTAAGCCTTGGTTTCATGCATGTTAACATTAGAAGCCTACTCCTTAAGTTTGTTTTACTCACTGCTTTAGCACACTCTGCCAACCCAGATGTCTTAGCCGTGTCTGAATCCTGGCTTAGGAAAACCACCAAAAACCCTGAAATCTCCATTGCTAACTATAACGTTTTCCGCCAAGATAGAACTGCCAAAGGGGGCGGTGTTGCAATCTACTGCAAAGATAGCCTGCAGAGTTCTGTATTGCTTTCTAAGTCTGTACCCAAATAATTTGAGCTTCTACTTCTAAAAATTCACCTTTCCAGAAACAAGTCTTTCACTGTTGCCGCTTGCTATAGACCTCCATCTGCCCCCAGCTGTGCCCTCGATACTATATGTGAACTGATTGCCCCCCATCTATCTTCTGAGCTCGTGCTACTAGGTGACCTAAACTGGGACATGCTTAACACCCCGGCCATCCTACAAACTAAGCTTGATACCCTCAATCTCACACAAATTATCAATGAACCTACCAGGTACAACCACAAATCAGTAAACACGGGCACCCTCATAGATGTCATCCTAACTAATTTGCCCTCCAAATACACCTCTGCTGTTTTCAATCAAGATCTCAGCGATCACTGCCTCATTGCCTGCATCCGTAATGGGTCTGCGACCAAACGACCACCCCTCATCACTGTCAAACGCTCCCTGAAACACTTCTGCGAGCAGGCCTTTCTAATCGACCTGGCTGGGGTATCCTGGAATGACATTGACCTCATCCCGTCAGTAGATGATGCCTGTCTATTCTTTAAAAGTGCCTTCCTCACCATCTTAAATAAGCATGCCCCTCTCAAAAAATGTAGAACTAGGAATAGATATAGTCCTTGGTTCACGCCAGACCTGTCTGCCATTGACCAGCACAAAAACATGCTGTGGCGTTCTGCATTAGCATCGTATAACCCCAATGATATGCAACTTTTCAGGGAAGTTAGGAACAAATATACACAGGCAGTTAGAAAAGCTAATGCAAGCTTTTTCAAACAGAAATTTGCATCCTGTAGTACTAACTCATGGAGAATAAGAGCACCTCCTCCCAGCTGCCCACTGCTCTGAGAATAGGAAACACTGTCACCACCGATAAATCCACAATAATTGAGAATTTCAATAAGCATTTCTCTACGGCTGGCCATGCTGTCCACATGGCTACCCCTACCCCGGTCAACTGCCCGGCACCCTCCACAGCAACCCGCCAAAGCCCCCACCATTTCTCCTTTACCCAAATCCAGATAGCCGATGTTCTGAATGAACTGCAAAATCTGGACCCCTACAAATCAGCCGGGCTAGACAATCTGGACCCTTTCTTTCTAAAATGATCTCCCGAAATTGTTGCAACCCCTATTACTAGCCTGTTCAACCTCTCTTTCGTATCGTCTGAGATTCCCAAAGATTGGAAAGCTGCCGCGGTCATCACCCTCTTCAAAGGGGGTGACACTCTAGACCCAAACTGCTACAGACCTATATCTATCCTACCCTGTCTTTCTAAGGTCTTCTTTCTAAGTTAACAAACAGATTACTGACCATTTCGAATCCCACCATACCTTCTCCGCTATACAATCTGGTTTCAGAGCTGATTCTGGGTGCACCTCAAGGTTCAAGGTTCTAAATGACATCATAACCGCCATCGATAAGAGACATTACTGTGCAGCCGTATTCATCGACCTGGCCAAGGCTTTCGACTCTGTCAATCACAACATTCTTATTGGCAGACTCGACAGCCTTGGTTTCTCAAATGATTGCCTCGCCTGGTTGATTCTCTGATCCACCTCTACGCAGACGACACCATTCTGTATACTTCTGGCCCCTCCTTGGACACTGTGTTAACTAACCTCCAGACGAGCTTCAATGCCATACAACTCTCCTTCTGTGGCCTACAACTGCCCTTAAACGCAAGTAAAACTAAATGCATGCTTTTCAGTCGATCGCTGCCTGCACCTGCTCGCCCGTCCAGCATCACTACTCTGAATGGCTCTGACTTAGAATACGTGGACAACTACAAATACCTGGGTGTCTGGTTAGACTGTAAACTCTCCTTCCAGACTCACATTAAGCATCTCCAATCCAAAATTAAATCTAGAAAATTCCTATATCAAAATTAAATCTAGAAAATTCCTATATCGCAACAAAGCATCCTTCACTCATGCTGCCAAACATACCCTCGTAAAACTGACCATCCTACCGATCCTCGACTTCGGTGATGTCATCTATAAAATAGCCTCCAACACTCTACTCAACAAACTGGATGCAGTCTATCACAGTGCCATCCGTTTTGTCACCAAAGCCCCATACACTACCCACCATTGCGACCTGTACGCTCTCATTGGTTGGCCCTCGCTTCATACTCATCGCCAAATCCACTGGCTACAGGTTATCTACAAGTCTCTGCTAGGTAAAGCCCCGCCTTATCTCAGCTCACTGGTCATTATAGCAGCCCCCACTCGTAGCACGCGCTCCAGCAGGTATATCTCACTGGTCACCCCCAAAGCCAATTCCTCCTTTGGTCGTCTTTCCTTCCAGTTCTCTGCTGCCCATGACTGGAATGAATTGCAAAAATCTCTGAAGCTGGAGACTCACATCTCCCTCACTAGCTTTAAGCACCAGCTGTCAGAGCAGTTTACAGATCACTGCACCTGTACCTAGCCTATCTGTAAACAGCCCATCTATCTACCTACCTCATCCCCATACTGGTATTTGTTTATTTATTTATTTTGCTCCTTTGCACCCCAGTATCTCTACCTGCACATTAATCTTCTGCCGATCTACCATTCCAGTGTTTAATTGCTATATTGTAATTACTTCACCACCATGGCCTATTTATTTCCTTAACTTACCTCATTTGCACTCACTGTATATAGACTTTTTGTTTTCTTTGTTCTACTGTATTATTGACTGTATGTTTTGTTTATTCCATGTGTAACTCTGTGTTGTTGTATGTGTCGAATTGCTACGCTTTATCTTGGCCAGGTCGCAGTTGCAAATGAGAACTTGTTCTCAACATGCCTACCTGGTTAAATAAAGGTGAAATTAAATTTAAATTAAAATAAATAAAATGTCATATTAGCAGAGAACGCTATAATGGAGCCATAATGTTTAGGCCGTTCATTCACATCACATAAAAGCAAATCAAATGATAGAGGTCAGAGCTGCAAATGCTTGCTACTAACGTTCATGTACAGTTAGTTAACATTGAAGTGTGAATGGGTCTAAGTGGTTTTGATATGACTGTATAATCTATGTAGCATGTCAGTGTGATGATCATTTGTCGGCCGGCTGATGACATGGGTCATTTAGAGGCTGATTTCCCGTGTCAGAGAGTTACAACATTAGCTAACTCAAATAAGAGAGGAAGGATAGGGACAATTAAACATTCAACACCTTTGTTCCTATTGCCTTCGAAAGAGAACAGTGTAAAAAAGGTGAGAGGGCGAGGAAGAGAGAAAGAGAGAGAGAGAGAGAGTTTTCAGAGATCTGTGTTCGTCTTGAAAGAGAATAAAGAGAAATATCTTCTCTAACGTTCAGACAAACATAAAATCAACAAATAAACAAGAAGCTCGCTGAGAAGACAAACGGCAGCAAGGGAAAGGGATTTGGAAGATCTCAAACACAATGTAGGAACGAATGATGAGGACACAACCTGCGATGTTTTGTGAACCACGCTGAGTAACCTTGCCTGAAACCTAGAGACTTAAGTTAGCTCCCCAAACTCAGCAGGTTAACGCAGTCTTGTGGAATACAGGAGACCTGGGTCTTAGTATTTATAGATATCCTGAGAATATGAACAGCTATTTCATTATCAACTCATTGCAGAGTGTAAAGTATTAGAGCAATTAAATGTGACATTCAAACAACCCTGAACTAAGGCTCTGACAACAACGCTTCTAATTTGTTCAGATGTGGGATCCATTTTACTGGCTGTTTCGAAGTGTTAGCATACCTGTCAGTCTAAAGACCTTAATGTGTGTGTGTGTGCGTGTGTGTCTGTCTGTCCTCTCTCTTTCTCCCCCCTCCGCTCTTCCTCCCTCCGTCTCTCTTTCCTTCTCAACATTATAACACATCAATATCCCAGTGGAGACTCATTGATCTTCTTAAGGAGTTTTTAAATAATAGCAAAATAAAGTGCATTGGGAAAGTATTCAGACCCCTTGACTTATTCCACATTTTGTTACGTTACAGCCTTATTCTAAAATTGATTAAATTGAAAAAAATCCTCATCAATCGACACACAATTCCCCATAATGACAAAGACAAAACAGGTTTTTAGATATTTAAACAAACCTAAAATACCTTATTTACTCTTTGCTATGAGACTCGAAATTGAGCGCAGGTGAATCCTGTTTCCATTGATCAACCATGAGATGTTTCTACAACTTGATTGGAGTCCACCTGCGGTAAATTCAATTGATTTGACATGATTTGGAAAGGCACATACATTTGAGGTCGGAAGTTTACATACACCTTAGCCAAATACATTTAAATTCACTTTTTCACAATTCCTGACGTTTAATCCTAGTAAAAATTTCCAGTCTTAGATATTAGGTCAGTTAGGATCACCACTTTATTTTAAGAATGTGAAATGTCAGAATAATAGTAGAGAGAATGATTTCTGATTTTTTGAGCTTTTATTTCTTTCACCACATTCCCAGTGTGTCAGAATGTCACGTTCACTGTCTTCAAACTCCCTGTCATAGATGAGCCAAGGAGCAGCGTGCATGTAATTCCACATCTTTAATAAAGTGAAACCTTCACAACAAAAAACAGGTAGACAGAAACCGACCGTGACGCATCTGTGGCGCACACAAACACACACAGAAAATAAATAATTACACACAACATTAGGTGGGAAAAAGTCTGCCTAAGTATGATTCCCAATCAGAGACAACGATAGACAGCTGCCTCTGATTGGGAACCACACTCAGCCAAAAACAAAGAAATAGAAAACATAGAATGCCCACCCAAATCACACTCTGACCTAACCAAATAGAGAAATAAAGCGGCTCTCTAAGGTCAGGGCGTGACACAGAAGTTTACATCGCACACGCCTTTTCAGTTCTGCCCACAAATTTTCTATAGGTTTGAGGTCAGGGATTTGTGATGGTCACTTCAATACCTTGACTTTGTTGTCCTTAAGCCATTTTGCCACAACTTTGGAAGTATGCTTGGGGTCATTGCCCATTTGGAAGACCCATTCGCGACCAAGCTTTAACTTCCTGACTGATGTCTTGAGATGTTGCTTCAATACATCCACATAATTTTCCTCCCTCATGATGCCATCTATTTTGTGAAGTGCACCAGTCCCTCCTGCAGCAAAGCAGCCCCACAACATGATGCTGCCACCCCGTGCTTCACGGTTGGGATGGTGTTCGTCAGCTTGCAAGCCTCCCCCTTTTTCCTCCAAACATAACAATGGTCATTATGGCCAAACAGTTCTATTTTTGTTTCATCAGACCAGAGGACATTTCTCCAAAAAGTACGATCTTTGTCCCCATGTGCATTTGCAAACCGTAGTCTTGCTTTTTTTATGGCGGTTTTGAAGCAGTGGCTTCTTTCTTGCTGAGCGGCCTTTCGGGTTATGTCGATATAGGACTCGTTTTACTGTGGATATAGATACTTTTGTACCTGTTTCTTCCAGCATCTTCACAAGGTCCTTTGTTGTTGTTCTGGGATTGATTTGCACTTTTCGCACCAAAGTACATTCATCTCTAGGAGACAGAACGCGTCTCCTTCCTGAGCAGTATGACGGCTGCGTGGTCCCATGGTGGTTATACTTGTGTACTATTGTTTGTACAGATGAACGTAGTAGTTTCAAGTGTTTGGAAATTGCTCCCAAGGATGAACCAGACTTGTGGAGGTCTACCATTTATTTCTGAGGTCTTGGCTGATTTCTTTTAATTTTCCCATGATGTCAAGCAAAGAGCCACTGAGTTTGAAGGTAGGCCTTGAAATACATCCACAGGTACACCTCCAATTGACTCAAATTATGTCAATTAGCCTATCAGAAGCTTCTAAAGCCATGACGTTATTTTCTGAGAATTTTACAAGCTGTTTAAAGGCACAATCAACTTTGTCTATGTAAACTTCTGACCCACTGGAATTGTGATACAGTTAATTATAAGTGAAATAATCTGTCTGTCAACAATTCTTGGAAAAATGACTTGTGTCATGCACAAAGTAGATGTCCTAACCAACTTGCCAAAACTATAGTTTGTTAACAAGAAATGTGTGGAGTGGTTGAAAAACTAGTTTTAATGACTCCAACCTAAGTGTATGTAAACATCCGACTTCAACTGCACCTGTCTATATAAGGTCCCACAGTTGACAGTGCATGTCAGAGCAGAAACCAAGCCATGAGGTCGAAGACATTGTCTATAGATCTCCGAGACATGATTGTGTCGAGGCACAGATCTGGGGAAGGGTACCAAAAAATGTCTGCAGCATTGAAGGTCCCCAAGAACACAGTGGCCTTCATTATTCTGAAATGGAAGAAGTTTGGAACCACCAAGACACTTTCTAGAGCTGGCCGCCCAATCAAACTGAGCAATCAAAGGAGAAGGGCCTTGGTCAGGGAGGTGACCAAGAACCCAATGGTCACTCTGACAGAGCTCGAGAATTCCTCTGTGGAGATGGGAGAACCTTCCAGAAGGACAACCATCTCTGCAACACTTCATCAATCCCCCAATCAGGCCTTTATGGTAGCGTGGCCAGATGGAAGCCACTCCTCAGTAAAAGGCACATGACAGCCCACTTGGAGTTTGCCAAAGGCACCTAAAGGACTGTGAGACCATGAGAAACAAGATTCTCTGGTCTGATGAAACCAAGATTAAACTGAATGCCAAGCATCACGTCTGGAGGAAACCTGGCACCATCCCTACGGTGAAGCATGATGGTGGAAGCATCATGCTGTGGGGATGTTTTTCAGTGGCAGGGACAGGGAGACTAGTCAGGATTGAGGCAAAGACGAACGGTACAGAGAGATCCTTGATGAAAACCTGCTCTGAATGTCCTTGAGTGGCACAGCCAGAGCCCTGACTTGAAAATAGCTGTGCAGAGACGCTACCTACCCAACCTGACAGAGCTTGAGAGGATCTGCAGAAAATAATGGGAGAAACTCCCCAAATACAGGTGTGCCAAAAGCCTGTAGCGTCATACCCAAGTAGACTCAAGGCTGTAATCGCTGCCAAAGGTGCTTCAACAAAGTACTGATTAAAGGGTCTGAATACTTATGTAAATGTGATGTTTCAGTTATTTATTTTTATAAATTTACTCAACCTTCAAAAAATCATTTTTTACTTTGTCATTATGGGTTATTGTGTGTAGATTGAGGGGATTTTTTCAAATCCATTTTAAAATAAGGCTGACAACAAAATGTGGAAAAGTTAATACTTTTTAATGCACTAAACATGCTTACAGGCATTTAAAAAAATATGTGTTAGTATTGATCACAGTTAAAGCTAAATGTCCATGCAATGCATTACAAACTCAGACCTAATTGAAAGATAACTGTGTCTGTAAACAATAAAATAATGTCTGTCAATGCTGAATATTCAGAAGGGTGGGTGGTCAAAATATCCCCCAAAAAACACAAATAGTGGTACTCATGAATTCTTTGTTTGTTTTTTGACTACTGTGTCCTCGATGTGTCAAGGAAGAAAAAATCTGCCTTGATGAAGCTGCCCTTAAATACTGTGAATATATTTCTTTCGACACCTCAGAGGGATTTGGGGAGAAAAATCCTAGTTTTTTCGAAACAGCGGGACGTTTCTGTGAACTTTTCCTTACCTCACATGTTGAACGTGTCTCAGAACATTATCTCTCTTATTTATTATTTTCTAATGTTCCTAGTACAATCCATTCTTGGCGCCAACCATCCAACCGCAAGTAAGCATGTTTTTGTGAATTCTAATGTCAGAGGCAAATAATTATCTTCCCAATTGACACATTTAATCAATTCATACAAAACACCCAAGAGAAAACAAATGACTAAATCTCTTTCCCGCTCTGTTTCAAACTCTTCTTTCACAATTCCTATCTTTTTTCTCTTTCTCTCTGAATCCCTCTCTCTCTCTAACTTTCCCCCTGTCTCCCGCTCTCTCTCTTCTGACCTGCGTTTCACTCCTCTCCCAGGCCCATATTAACAGTAACTGAATCTATACCTTCTTTGAAACTCTATTCACCATGGCCAGAAATAGAGCTAGTGAAATGCCTTCTGAAAGCATGCTTTAATCTTGCTGGAATGTCCGAGATTGCTTCCATATGTGCCAAAATGCACATCAAAGTTCCTGTCCTTCTCCTTGGTCCAAATAAATGGAAACTGACTCTCACTGTGGGTGTTCCCTAAAGGTACAGTGGTTAACCGTAGACACGTACACACATACACACACACACACACACGCACACACACACACACACATACCCACCTACAAACACACACAGACAGTGGTTAACAGTAGATCGTAGACAGAACCAGTGATGTCAGCCTGACTTGAAAAGGAAGGGTCGGTCTGGCAAATGACTGTGGGATTTAAAATCTGCGAAATGCGCATTGGTCATTGCAATTGCATAGGCCTCACTGGCCGGTAGACTACAACTTTTGGGACATAAAAAAGTACTGTTAATTTGATTAATACATGGCTACTAGCAGTGGGTATTATATCTAGAGTTAGTGATCTAGCTAATGTGTTTTGAGTTTCCACTTACTCTGGTAGTGAATTAGCCCCAAATAAATTATATTAGTAAAAAAAAAAAAATATCTGGAAATTCTGGACCCCTGTTTTAACAGTAAAATATAATAGCCTAACTGTCAACCCAAAATGCAAGACATTCACTTGATTTGGTTACAAATACAATATTTTGAACCACAACATGAAGCAACTTATTTCTTGAATACCATTTCAGTAGTCTATTACACTTTTCAATAAAGCACTGAATGACTTTAAGATGATGGGCCTACTCATTTTTTCTATTGCGTGACGGCGCACATTTCTTGGGTGCGACCAAATCATGGGTTGATCCTACCAACTGAAAAACGTAGTGGCACCAGTGCCACCAGGGTAGAATGTAAGTCTGGAGGGGAGCCCTGCCATGGGTGTCCCTGAAATGGCAGCCTAATCCCTACATAGAGAACTACTTTTGTCCAAAACATATACAGAGTAGGCTGCCTGTAATGATGTGTCCTGAGAAGCAAGTCCAGGGACTGAGTGTTTTCATAAATAAATGGAACATAATACAAAACAAGACCCTCGAACAACGCACAGAGATGAAACTGAAACAGACACAATAACGAAGGTCATCAGGGAAGTGATGGAGTCCAGGTGAGTCTGATGACACGCAGGTGCTCGTAACGATGGTGACAGGTGTGCACCATAATGAGCAGCCTGGTGACCTAGTGGCCGGAGAGGAAGCACACCAAAAGGATGATCCCGGGGATCAGGAGTGGACCGGACACCTCTGCAGAGGCACAGGAATCCTGTCAATCCGGCTGAGATGCAGGAGCATGGTGACCTAGAGCATTGGAGAGAGAGCATACCTGACGGTACCTCCTCCCCGGCGCGTTCAGCTCTAGCCGCAGGACGCCAACCCAAGAGACGATCCCGGGGATCAGGAGCGAACTGGTCAGTCCTGCTGATGTGCGGGAACCTGTCGCCGGCTGGGACATGGGAACCTGACAGACCGGCTGAGGCAGGGGAGCCTTTCGATCCGACGAAGGCATGAAAGCCCGACAAGCTGGCTGAGGCAGGGGAGCCTAGCGATCTGGCTGAGGCATGAAAGCCTGTAGCGGCTCCCGGATCCAACGTCATTCCACCTGACACGAAAAAAAACCCACTTCCTGACGCTTCCCTTAGGTGAGGCGTTATTCTGTAACGATGTGCGCTGAGAGTGGGGAAGCAAGTTCAGGGAGGGAGTGTTTTAATAAAAAATACAATATAATACAAAATAAGAAACACGAACAACGCACACACATGACATAATCAGGGAAGTGATGGAGTCCAGGTGAGTCTGATGGAGCGCAGGAGCGCGTAACGATGGTGACAGGTGTGCACCATAATGAGCAGCCTGGTGACCTAGGGGCCGGAGAGGGAGCACACGTGACACTGCCATTTCAGACACAACAAATCAAGATCACCAGATGGGCTATATGTTAACCTGTCAGTCAGCCCTTCACAGTCATAGCTAATTAAACAACAGGCCACACACACACACACACGCGCATTAAAGCGTAACTCACGCCCACACACTCCCATTGAGTGAGCTGTTTGTTTATCTAAATGCTGATACAGTATTTCTCTCTGTGACCTTTTGAGCTCATCATAGTCACAAACACAATGCAAAATAACACGAAAGATCCATATGACATCTTGACATTTAAAAGGTACTACAACTAGGGATGCACCATATATCGGTAAGCATATCGGAATCGGACGATATTAGCTAAAAATGCCAACATCGGCCCGATGTCTAGTTTAACGCCGATCTGCAAAACCGATGTCAAAGCTGATGTGCATACCTATATAACATAGATAGATGACGTAATGACGTAACCTAGCCCACAATGTCTGCTGTGTGGATCAATTTTGAAGTTTCAAAGGAAGATAACAAAAAGGCCACACGCAACGTTTGTGCAGCTATTATTTACCAAGGAGGGAAGAAAGAGAAATCTTTCAATACCACAAACCTAATTACTCATTTGAAAGTGCATCACCCCTAGACGTTCAGCAACTACTTAGAACAAAAGCTGAAAAAAACTAAGCGCACACTTCCAACTACTAAACAAGTCGAGCAGTCATTTGAAAGAGTAAGAACATTTCAGCGTGACAACTTAAAGGCAAAATCCATGAATGCCAAGATAATGGAATTCATTGCCCTTAACAATCATCAACCGTTCTCTGTCGTAGATGATGTTGGTTTTCGCCGACTGGTTGAGCAGCTCGAGCCTCAGTACACACTACCAACTAGGCGCTAACATCCGCACTGAGCTGCCGCTTTCGAGGAGCGGGACTCTAACCTGGAAGCTGATAAGAAATCCAGCTATGCCCTCTGACGAAACATCAAACAGGCAAAGTGTCAATACAGGACTAAGATTGAATCGTACTACACTGGCTCCGACACTCGTCAGATGTGTCAGGGCTTGCAAACTATAACAGACTACAAAGGGAAACACAGCCACGAGCTGCCCAGTGACATGAACCTACCAGGCAAGCTAAACTACTTCTATGCTCGCATCGAGGCAAGTAACACTGAAACATGCATGAGAGCACTAGCTGTTCAAGACGACTGTGTGATCACGATCTCCGTAGCCGATGTGAGTAAGATCTTAAAATAGGTCAACATTCACAAGGCTGCAGGGCCAGACGGATTACTATTTGGAAGATCCAAATGGACAAGCTTGAACTTCCTGACTGTTGTCTTGAGATGTTGCTTCAATATATCCACACAATTTTCCTACCTCATGATGCCATCTATTTTGTGAAGTGCACCAGTCCCTCCTGCAGCAAAGCACCACCACAACATGATGTTGCCACCCTCGTGCTTCATGGTTAGGATGGTGTTCTTCAGCTTGCAAGCCTCCCCCTTTTTCCTCCAAACATAACGACGGTCATTATGGCCAAACAGTTCTATTTTTGTTTCATCAGACCAGAGGACATTTCTCCAAAAAGTACGATCTTCATCCCCATGTGCTTTTTTTATGGCGGCTTTGGAGCAGTGGTTTCTTCCTTGCTGAGCAGCCTTTCAGGTTATGTCGATATAGGACTCGTTTTACTGTGGATATAGATACTTTTGTACCCTCTTCTTCCAGCATCTTCACAAGGTCCTTTGTTGTTCTTCTGGGAATGATTTGCACTTTTCGCACCAAAGTCCATTTATCTCTAGGAGACAGAATGCGTCCTTATGGTGTGATCTCCTATGTCCAAAACCTGCATGTGCTGCTAAAAGAACAAGTTATTCTTAACACAAAGTTTCTGAGAACCTGTCTCAGCGGTATGCAAATCTGCCCTTGTTTCAGAAAAAAACAGACACTGTCTCTCTGTGTCTCGCTATCACCCTCAGTCCCTTTTCTCACCGTTTCTCACAGCTGTGGGTTTTGGCAGAGAGCTAGACACAGAGAGGCCTCAATATTCAGCTATACAGTGAGTATAAGTACAATGACACGTACGCAAATTAATAACAACATAATCAATAAATCTTTATAAGACCCCCATAATCAATTTTAATCCTTCACCATGATGTCAAGCAAAGAGGCACTGAGTTTGAAGGTAGGGCTTGAAATACATCCACAGGTACACCTCCAATTGACTCAAATGATGTCAATTAGCCTATCAGAAGCTTCTAAAGCCATGACATCATTTTCTGGATCCAAGCTGCACAGTCAACTTATGTATGTAAACTTCTGACCCACTGGAATTGTGATGCAGTGAATGATAAGTGAAATAATCTGTCTGTAAACAATTGTTGGAAAAATGACTTGTGTCATGCACAAAGAAGATGTCCGAACCAAATTTCCAAAACTATAGTTGTTAACAAGAAATTTGTGGAGTGGTTGAAAAACGACTTTTAATGACTCCAACCTAAGTGTATGTAAACTTCCGACTTCAACTGTACATATTACCTCAATTAAAATTAATTATATTGTTTGTTTTCCTCATCAATCTACACACAATACCCCATAGTGACAAAGCAAAAACATAAATATATATTATTTGCTAATTTATAATAAAAATGAACTGAAATATCACATTTACATAACCATTCAGACCCTTTACTCAGTACTTTGTTGAAGCACCTTTGTCAGCGACTACAGCCTTGAGTCTTCTTAAGTATGACGCTACAAGCTTGGCGCACCTGTAATTGGGGAGTTTTTCCCATTCTTCTCTGCAGATCTTCTCAAGCTCTGTCGGGTTGTATGAGGAGCGTTGTTGCACAGCTAATTTCTTGTCTCTTCAGAGATGTATGATTGGGTTCGGGCTCTGGCTGGGCCATTCAAGGACATTCAGAGACTTGTTCCGAATCCACTCCTGCGTTGTCTTGGCTGTGTGCTTAGGGTTATTGTGCCGTTGGAAGGTGAACCTTTGCCCCAGTCTGAGGTCCTGAGCACTCTGGAGCAGGTTTTCATCAAGGATCTCTTTGCTCTGTTCATCTTTCCCTTGACTAATCTGTCAGTCCCTGCCGCTTGGCATTCAGGCCAAAGAGTTCAATCTTGGTTTCATCAGACCAGAGAATCTTGTTTCTCATGGTCTGAGAGTCTTTAGGTGCCTTTTGACAAACTCCAAGCGGGCTGTCATGTGCCTTTTTACTGAGGAGTGGCTTCCATCTGGCCACTCTATCATACAAGCCTGATTGGTGAAGTTCTGCAGAGATGGTTGTCCACAGGTTGGGGACAACTGGGGTTCAAGCGAATTAATCTGTCACATTACGGTTTGAAGAGTTAAAGGACAAGGCTTGCGTTCATCCCACAGCCCTACTAGTCCCCCTCCCCCAAAATGAAACCAACTAATAGTGATTACACATTTAGTTCAGTTCAATAGGGTGTGTAGGCCTACTTACTGGTTCTTATTACAACAATGATAGTCCCACAACAAGCCAGACTCGAACTCTACTGATCGCAAGCAAGTCGGACCAAACAAGACTACAATGATGGTGATTTTGGATGTTAAGCTACAGGTTCATCCTCAGGGTAGGCCTACGTTTTTGTTGGGAAGTGTAGTTCCATAAAACCAATCAGATATCCCATCCTGTCTTCACTTATTGGCCCTTAGAACTAACATCCACCGCTGATTATACCTCTCTATCACTCATGTTATAGTGTATAAGGTCACATTGTATATCTCCCGAATGGCACCCTATTCCCTTTATAGTGCACTACTTATAACCAGGGTCCATAGGGAATAGGGTGCCATTTGGGAAGCAGCCATTGAATAAATTACAACACACTGAGGGTTGGCAGTTCCGGTTTGACATGACTACTACATTCTATTGCCCCACTAGGGGCAGTTAAGTTTAATTGCCCACCCATGAGTGTCTCTGTTAGCAGCTTAGTGATTTGAGAAAGCAGCTTGGTAGGGTTCTACTTGGTTGTGACCCCTGAGATAGCTCAAGGTCAACCCTTGGTATGCCCTCTGTGCACCTTTTGGACATGGAGTTATACAGGTCTTTCAAGAAGTCAGTGCTTGTATTTACTTTCTGTTATTCAAATAAAAAATGTTACTTGGCGTGTGACTGCAAAGGGCCTTGAGGCCTATCCTTTAGATCTTAGCTGCAGTACAACCCAGACAGTTCTACCCAGAGCTTCTCTGTGTGTGTGTTTGTGTGTGTGTGTTTATGGGTGTGCGCAAGTCGGTGTGTGTGTGAAGAGGTAGCTATCGCTCATACCAAGCAATTATACTTCTGTAATCGCTCAATTTCATATTTTCAATTCTAAATGTCTCACATGGATATTTTTTTGGTACTCTGCAATTATTATATATACTTTTTTGTTAGGTAAATGATTAACAGATGTTGTAGTTGGGGATATATACTTTTTTCTACTGTATTATTGACTGTATTTATGTTTATTCCATGTGTAACCCTGTGTTGTTGTTTGTGTCGAACTGCTTTACTTTACCTTGGCCAGGTCGCAGTTGTAAATGAGAACTTGTTCTCAACTTGCCTACCTGGTTAAATAAAGGTGAAATAAAAGAAAATAAAAAATTTGCCAATATGACATTTATTGGCCGATACTGATATCCAATATTTTCCTTGCCAACAAACCTGATACCAAAACCGATAACCGACATAAAAAATGTTAGTGGCTTTTATGCATTCTAGTACAGTTAAATAGTTGAAACACACACACACACACCAAAAAGTTATTTGGTTGGCGTTTACGTATGTCCCCATTACCAGTAAAACATCATCAAAACCTATTTCTTTCACTTACTTGCTGTACTGTTTCGTTCATTTGTTCAGTCGTTTCATTATCAACCAGGATTTCATCATACATGTCAAGCAGTGAAGTTTCAAATCAAATCCAATTGTGTTTGTCACATGCGCTGACTACAAGAGAAGTATAATTGCTTAGTGTGAGCAATAGCTACCTCCTCACACACACAACACACACACCGACTCGCGCACCCCTAAACACACACACACACACACACACACACACACACACACACACACACATACAGAGAGATACTCTGGGAAGAACTGTCTTACAGTAAAATGCCTACTTACATGCCCTTAACCAATATTGCTTTAAGAGGAAAAAAAGAAAAAATGTTCAGTAAAAAATAGAAAATAAAAGTATCAAATAAACAGCAGCAGTAAAATAACAAGCAAGGCTATATACAGGGGGTACTGGTACGGCGTCAATGTACCAGTACCAATCAATGTACCAGTACCAAGTCTTTTACACTGTTGAGACAAAATGGAGAGTTTGTGGCTTTCGCTTCCTGGAGCTGTCTGCTACAAGGGCACAAAAATAAAAATAAATAGATTTTATGGATAGTGCACACGCAGATACACACACGCAAATACACATACGCATATACACACACGCCCACAGTCTCGTTCAGCCGCCACCAGTTTTCCCTGGAGTTCTTGATTCCAGACGACTGACTGACTGACTGACTGTGTCCATCTGTGGTCTATCTCTTCATCCAACATGTCTTTTTCTCTGTAAACGTGCCTTTCCTTACATAATGGGTACCAGTAATGAATGGAGCGGACACGTTTATTAGGTTTAGTGGATGGATGGACAGACAGAGAACATCTGTCCACGGATCTGGTTTTCATCACAATGACCTTTTATCGGATGTCATACAACGCTAACACAGAGGTCACAGCCATCAGTCACACAGTTATCTGACGGCACCATGGTGTTCTATACCTACGTTTTCTATTTCTATTTTATCAGTATTTTCAAAGTCGCGTATGAACATCCAGTAACAGGGTACAAAAAGTGAACTAATGAAAGATAGATAAAACACACTGTTGAATGGACCAGAATAACCTTTTAACAGTAAGCTATACAAAATGACTTACTCACTAAATATTAGACCTATAATAAATAAAAGGAATATATGTTCTGAGAGATAATCAACCGGTAGATTCAAAGCAGAGAGAGTAATGAATAAGCCTGACAAAACCATGTCCATATGTGTGCTTTGCTTCAATCTTTGCCAAGATGCAGAGGGGTGAGGGCACTATGCTATTAATTTGCCTTTACTAGTAATAATGCACTGACTAAACATTACTGTGTCGTAACAGTTGTTTTTCAACCCAATAATGCAAGCATCCTGCTAGCGTCATCTGCTAGCGCCATCCTGCTAGCGTCATCTGCTAGCGTCATCCTGTCATCAAAAATGTATCTTTTGAGACGCAGAGGCAGAACATAAGAAGAACCAGACAAAGGACCCGTTTCCCGGATCTTTCATTACGCACACCTGGCCCTTATTCCCACTGATTAGTACTTGTATAAGTGTGCCCTTTGGTTTCCATTGGGCGGTCGATTATTGTTACTATGTCCATTGGTGTGTGTGAGTACCTGTGCTGTGTGTTTTGGCTTTCGTGCCATTGTGGATTGCGCAGATGATTACGGGTCTCATCCCATGTGTTAATCACTGTGCGCGTGTGATTTATTCGAGGTGCTCCTCGCTCTTTTGTTTTGTGTTTCTACCCTGTGTTTTGTTACGTGATTGTTTGGTCTTTGTCCCCGTGCCTTTACACGGCACGCCATTATTTTGGCTGAATAAAAATCCCTGTTACGCATTCCTGCGTCTGTCTCCCAAATCTCTTTTTGCCATTGTGACATACACTACAAGTACATTTCCTGCAGGGCCCATAGGGCTCTGGTCAAAGGTAGTGCACTATATAGGGAATGGGGTGCCATTTGGAACGCATCCTAAAGAGCGCCCCAGCCTCGGCCAGCCCAAGTATGACAAATACAGCTTTGGTTCAATACAAATTCAATTATTCACACTTCAGGCTTACTGCTGGATGTGAAAAAGATCATTGGTTTGTGTTCTCATGTCCATCCTTCATGGTATGGCACAATGACAACGCCTAAGGGGAACGTAAGGTCACAATCCATCACCCTGTACAGCAGAGAGAGGGAGGGGAAGGGTGAGAGGAAAGAGGGGGAGCCTGTGTGTGTCTGTGCGAGTGTGTGTGTGTTTACGTGTGCCTGTGTGTGTTTGCGTGTGTGTGCGTGTGTGTGCGTGTGTGTGTGTGTGTGTGTGTGTGTGTGTGTGTGTGTGTGTGTGTGTGTGTGTGTGTGTGTGTGTGTGCTCCCCCAGCAGGGTCTGTGTACGGGAGATGAATATGATTAAATTACTATTGCATTTCAATACCCCTATAGTATAAGACAATGAATGGTATGTTTATGTCATGTCCCCACTGAAGCATACAGTCATCGCAGAGGGTCAGAAGACCATTTATTAAACAGCAAAGCAACCTGTTCCAAGGCTGCTGGGCAACCCTGACCTTTGACGTTCTCTGTTGCTGAATTCCTCTGAAAAGAACATTGCATGTATTCACCCACAAACATCACACTCTCTTTGAAGGGCACAGGTAGAGAAGGAGAAGGGCACAGGTGGAGAAGGAAAAGGGCACAGGTGGAGAAGGAGAAGGGCACAGGTGGAGAAGGAGAAGGGCACAGGTGGAGAAGGAGAAGGGCACAGGTGTGTCAGCCTCTTTGAGTGATGTGACACTGGCTTTATTCCGTGGCACTGACCCACTGAAAGCATAGGACAGCTACACATGTAAGTGTACATAATATATAGGACAAAAGCAAGGACAGATAAGTGTCTTTAGGACAAAAGCAAAGCAAATGCAAAGTGTCCATAAATACATAGTAGATCTGTATACATACTGTAGGTTACATAGAGCAGCATGATACACACGGAGAGCAGATCTCCACAGAACCAACATGAGACAAGTCATTTGTATTCTTTTGACAGCACAGGGTGCATCGGCTCTTGACTCATCATTCGAAGCTCTCTCTCCCAGTGTTAAAAGAGTTCTCAAAGCTGAGTATCCTTTGCTGAGATTCCCCCTCCTACACGTAGTGGAGTCCAAAGCCTCCAGTATAGATTTCAGTGATGAGAAGAGAAGTTGCTCTACGGGTTGTGAGGCTGAGAGCTGGAGATCAAAGAGGATCAAGCCTGATGATCTGTGTAACGTTTTAGATAGAGCTCAGGGCCTGCAGACCTGACTAGAATGCTCAAATCTGGTCAAAGGCAGTGTGTGTGTATTTTTCATTTTATTTAACTAGGCAAGTCAGTTAAGAACAAATTCTTATTTACAATGACGGCCTAAGAACAAGGTTAACTGCCTTGTTCAGGGGCAGAATGACAGATTTTTACCTTGTCAGCTCTGGGATTTGATCTATCAACCTTTCAGTTACTGGCCCAACACCCTAACCACTAGGCTACCTGCTGCCCCACCTACCTGCTGTGTGTGTGTGTGTGTGTGTGTGTGTGTGTGTGTGTGTGTGTGTGTGTGTGTGTGTGTGTGTGTGTGTGTGTGTGTGTGTGTGTGTGTGTGTGTGTGTGTGTGTGTGTGTGTGTGTGTGTGTGTGTGTGTGTGTGTGCTACAAGCTATAGTCTGCAGAGGTGATGGAGTTTATCACAGGCAGTCTACAATGACAGATTTAGTAGTACAACAGTCTACACTTGGAAAAAGGGTTCCTAAACGGTTCTTTGGCTGTTGCCATAGGAAAACCCATTTTGGTTCCACATAGAACTATTTTGGGTTCCATGTAGAACCCTCTATATAAAGAGTTCTACATGGAACTCAAAACGGTTCTACCTGGAGACAGCCGAAAAACCCTTTCAGGTACTAGATAGCACTTTTTACTAATTGGAAGGGGAAAGGGAGAACAGCTCATTGAATTTCATTTTATTGTATAGCGCTGGCTACACAGCAGTATTAGGAAAATATTGTACATTTAAACTAATGTATGGGAAAACCATAAACCTATTATTCAGGGTCAAGCTACTAAGGTAAAACCTCCTTTATCTACTTGGCTTTGATGAGCATCAAGTTAAACAGAGTGGCACTAAATATAAAATCTAACTTGGAAGTTGAGTGATTCAGGTCACATACTGTATAGAAGCAACTGAAGATTGTATAAATAATCTCTCTCTCTCTCTCCACAAATTGTTTGACATTTTGAAAACTCTGATGTTTTTTTCCCTCCTGATGTTCAAAGGCGATTCGTTCTGTCATTCCTAACGCGCTTGATCATCGCAGCAACCCTTCTGAGAAGAGAAAATAAACATCAGCTTTATGAGTCACAGTCAAACAAATGACCGACCCCTTCATCAGCTAGAGACACACACAGTCTTCAGACGTCTGTCTGATATCAACCCAGCTGGAAACTAAACACTGTCTCAGTCTCAGTTAGAGGGACGGACCTGCTTTGAACTAGCCACCCCGTTGACTGATCTGTCACCAGTTTTAACTAACGAGTTCATGCAAAATCCTCATCATTCTTGATTTGTGCTATAGATAAATGGAGGGATCCTGTGCTTTACAGACCCTAGTAATAGCATGGAATTTCTCAAACTCCCTAGTAGGAAGCCTGCACAGACAGTTCCTAGCCAGTCGTCACCAACAGCAGTATAATCTGATGGGACCGTGATAACCCTCAACCAGGGTTTGTATCAGCATCAACTGTTTATCATGAACTTTGTAGCAAAGATGTTTCAGCATCAAGGTCAATTCCAACAGATCAATGGATTTCAATGGAGACTACTGTGCCAGCTGATCTGGTCAGCAGTTAAATCATGCAGAGTTGGTTGGTGCTTCTTGAATATTGCTATTTACTTCTCTATCCAGAAGGGTTAGTTGTAATCAAGTGTACAGCGGAAACTGTGACTGACCAGACCACTCCTGCTGAGTGATATAACACCCTCATATTCAAACCCATCCGTTCTCGCAAAATGAGCCAGAATGATCCGGAATGTTAAAAATCTTCCCCCGGCTTTCCAGAGACTAGAGGGACCAGGCCTAATTAACATTCCAGAGTTCTGCGAGCCGAGCGGAGGACTCTGGCACTCTCCTTTTTCCTCTTTTCCCAAGAAACTGGAGCAATCCTGAGAACTAGAGAGAGGGTTTTGCTGATGGGATGTAGGTAGCAAGAGTATATCTGCTGCACAGATTCTTATTTAATCAACGACAATGCTTGCTAATATTTGCGCAAACTTGTTTTGCTCAAGTTTTTGGGTCAGACCTTTCAAAATCAAGCTATTTCACTTGACAGCGTACAGATTGATGAGAACTAATTTAAGTCTGGTCTGTCTCAGTTGTGTCGGATGCTAAGCAGAGTCATATTCAATAGGCACCAAACAGGAGAAACCAGACTGAAACACGGAAGAACCACCTGAAGTTGTCAGATAAAAAACAAAAACAGATGTTTTCTGTTGCAAATGTGTCAAAAGGTTTTCCATTGTGTTCCCTAATGAACATATCCCTGGCCTTCTTCCACAGACTGACAGGAACTTGCTATGTGACCATACAGGAAGTCCAACAGGAAGCAGCCGGTTGCAGGAACAGGAAGAAGCCAGAGAGTGAGAGAGAGAGAGAGAGGGTGGGTGGGTGGGTGGGTGGGTGGGTGGGTGGGTGGGTGGGTGGGTGGGTGGGTGGGTGGGTGGGTGGGTGGGTGGGTGGGGAGGGTGAGAGAGAGAGAGAGAGAGAGAGAGAGAGAGAGAGAGAGAGAGGAGGGTGAGAGAGAGCGAGAGAGAGAGAGAGAGAGAGGGTGTGAGAGAGAGAGAGAGAAGAGAGAGAGAGAGAGAGGGTGGGTGAGAGAGAGAGAGAGGAGGGTGAGAGAGAGCGAGAGAGAGAGAGAGAGAGGAGGGTGAGAGAGAGAGAGAGAGAGAGAGAGAGAGAGAGAGAGAGAGAAAGAGAGAAAGAGAGAGGGGAGGGTGGGTGAGAGAGAGAGAAAGAGAAAGAGAGAAAGAGAGAGGAGGGTGGGTGAGAGAGCTCACAGAATGGCTTGATGATACAGTGGCAATGTTCAGGCAGTTTTGTCCTCATTGGCTGGCTGAATGAAGAGGAGATTTTCAGGAACACATTGAATGGATCTGGCTCCACATGCACAAGGCTGCTCATTTATCTCTGAAGAGGATTTTCTCTCTCTCTCCATCCCCCTCTTCTTTGGGGAGCAAGCGGAGAGGAGAGGGGGTACTGGGCTGGGTGCCAGACCTGGAGTATGGTGGATGGGTACAAATGCTTGGCACAGGCTAGAAGAGGATGTACCAACAGCCTCAATGGCATCCACCTACTCCTGCAGTTCAGAGAGAGGTGAATCACCCCTTATACTGCCACCAGTAAACTCTCAACACGCACAACAACCCACATACAGAACGCATACACATGTGCAGGCAACAGTACACACACACTTTATGTACACGTCTCACACACACACACACACACACACACGCACACACTGCAAACTGGGGAGAAAAACTACTGGTTTGACTGAAATATAATCCGCTGGAAATCAAAGGTAACATAATAAGCACTCCCTCGTTGTGAGAGTGATTGTCATTATAGAGTGAAAGACATGCAAGTGATACTCAACATCTCAAGTAACAGTATTTATTATGAAAACATTGAGTTCTAAGTTCTAAGGATGAAGCAGGAAGAGGAGAGGAGTTTGAACTCGGAGCTTCACTTAGACCCGCCGTAATTAACGGTCTCCTAGGTCTCTACCGAAACAGTTATTCCACAAAGAGAGAAAAACACCTTTGGAGCGTGAGGAGCGAGTGGGATGAATGTGTTGTTAACGAGATTTATTCAGTTCGGTTCATTAAGGCTGGCCGCCTACATAATGGTTAATAAAGGAAGCATGTTGTTGTGTGTGTGTGTGTGTGTTTTGGGGAGGGGAAGGGATGGTGTTTGAACAGGGTCTGTAATTACCTCTAGAAAAAGAGAAATGGGCGAGTAGGAGAGAGAAAGGTTTGTGGTAGTAATTTCTTGCTGTGGTCTTCAGTTTGCAAGTCTCCAAATGTAAGTACTGTATTGCACCACTGCTCTGAATGTCTCACCAACAGCAGTATCAGGCTAGCCTAACTCTGAATGTCTCACCAACAGCAGTATCAGGCTAGCCTAACTCTGAATGTCTCACCAACAGCAGTATCAGGCTAGCCTAACTATGAATGTCTCACCAACAGCAGTATCAGGCTAGCCTAACTCTGAATCCACATTTCCTCCACACCCAGAGAGGAGGATGACAGGATGAAGGGATGAGGAAGAGAGGAGGGTGACCGATCTGAACAGGATTGCAAAGTTACATCTATATGCTGTATATAGGCCTATATATTCTCAAATACTCTGAGCATACGGTTTTGGCCAAAAAAATCTGCCCTTTACACAATACACACACACACACACACACACACACACACACACACACACACACACACACACACACACACACACACACACACACACACACACAACACATGCACACACAAACACACAGACAAACTCACACTCAGACATCATCTGTGAGACAGGTATTACATGTAAATACTTGGTGTTAATCAAACCACTGACGGATATAGACTACTGTATGCATGACTCAGATAACACACATTTTGCACACTAATATAAATGCAGTATATGACTCATGGTTACAAAACTAAATACTCACATACTATTGGTTGCTGCTGAGAGTAAACTTTGATTATAAAAAACATCCCGTTTCTCTCATCAAAACAGTTACACAACATGAAAAGTAAACCAAACCATTTTCTTTCTATTTTTCCTCCATTGATGGTTCTCTGCCTTCTCTGCATGGCCTTAGGCGAGGGGGATTCAAATATGGTTTTGTGGAGTGAGTTGTTCCTACATCAAGCAGCACGCTTGTATTTGCAACTGCAGTCCCATTAACTTGTAGGCTGGTTAAACCAGACTTAATGCTGTGCTCATAACAGTGAAATGTGATGAAATCAATGTGCATGCAAGGTAAATCAACTTTAAAGACGTTGAACAGGACAGACTGAAGAGAGAGAAACTTTTAGGAAAATAATTGCTATCTAGACCATAATAAGGGTTATTCGGCTGTCCCCATAGGAAAAGCCTTTAATGAACCCTTTATGGTTCCAGGTAGAACTCTTTTGGTTCCACTTACAACCCTTTTGGGTTCCATTTTGGACCCTTCCACAGAGGGTTCTACATGGAACCAAAATGGGTTCTCCTATGGGGACAGCCGAAGAACCCCTTTGGAATAATTTTTTTCTAAGAGTGTACCCTTTTCACACAACTGAGCCAAGCCAAGTAGAGCTGTACTGTGCTGGCTTGTATAGCTGAGCCAGAATCAAACAGTTTGGGTCGGCTCTATAGTATGAAAAGAGTGTTAGAGAACCTCATCCTCTCAAAAGATGCTTGTTGAACAGAACAGGACAGACTTGGTGAAGGCTGAGAGAGATGGGAGCGAAATAAGGAATCGAGCTCTCTCTTGCTATAGTACCAGTGGCGTGCCCGTACCCATACCGCAGTTGCACGTGGCGGCGCTGCCAGAGCATTAGGTAACAGAGGATTATTCAGATGAGCATGGGAAATGATTTGCATTGCTAATGAACACTGTATTTAAAGCAGAATAACATGCCCTTCAAATAACATCTGCTGAGCAGAGAAATCCCAGCACACCTCTCCTTTCTCTCTGTCACTCTTTCTCTCTCTTTCTCTCTCTCTGTCCTTCCCCCAACCCTCACTCTCTCTCTCTCTTCTCTCTGTTAAAATAGTTATAAGGCAAGAGGAGGGGGAGTGTAGCTCAGTAGCGGAACATGAAAGAGCCAGTGGTGGATCCATGTCTAACATAACCATCACATTGAATTAACTCTGGGTTCTCTTCTCCCTTCAGATGCAGAGAAACGTGTCATAAGTGTTTAATAGATGGTTTTGTAAAGAGGTGAGAAACTAGCTTCACATGTTTGATGAATTCCTCCACGTCGCTTAGTGCAGACTACACTCTGAACTGAAGAAGAGGGTTTGTGTTATCAATAAGCACTTGAAATAAAGTAGATTATAATAATTTAGAAGTCAACGCTGAAAGACCTCCAGGTCATGATAGGATTCAGAGACCTTGAAAAAACTAAATTTCACAGCAAGGGCTATGGTAATAATAATGTACTTACACTGATAATTACTATGTAATTACAGTATAATAGCTATGTAATTGAAACACACATCTGAGAAAAACATGTGGAGAAAAAGAAGAAGGCCGGAAGGTGTATTATTTGTGTTTAACACACTCTTTTACTTCTATTTCCATAAATTGGCAACACTCACGAACCAACGAGCCCAGCAAACACAGACCCTGATTAGGACTTTTACGGTGACCGTATTACCCGCCACGCCGGCGGTCACGAGTCACGAAGGCAGTCAAATTCCACGTGACCGTTTTGCCACGGTAATTAGGCTTCTCCAAGCTCTGATGCTGGTCATTAACAGCCTACCAAACTTTCTAGCTGCCTGGTACTCAGTACTCTATTGTTCCTCTACATTTGCATTGATGTCTGAGTGATTAATCAGAAATTCTAATCAAACACTTCATGAGAGCCATGAGCTCAACTTGCGCAACATTTCTAAAGGCTTTGCAATTGCGTGAGAAAACAGAGTGATGGCCTCTATTAAAAATAGGAGGATCCCATTTGCTAGGCCTTCTATATTTATTTCACAACTTTCCTAATATTAAGCACATTGCTTCTCACACATTGCTTCTCTTTACAACGAGTATAGCCTACCTGGCTGGCATGAAAATGATCCATAGGAAAAGCATCCTCGCTATTTAAGTGCATAGATGACATGTATTTTTCCCCCTGCACCTGTTTCGAGGACAGGTACATGGGATAAGGGTCCATTCTTAATCAAAACAAATGTCACACATATATTATTTAGTATATGTAAAGACAAGATGAAATCAAGAATAGTCTGATGGGTGACAATCTTAGCCTATCACTTGTGAATTATATATTAGCACTTGTGAATGATGCCCAGGATAAGTCAAGAAACAATGCCTTTTTGTTGCAACTTTTTCTATTCATATTCGCACACCTCATATATCCTAGCCCATAGCCCTATGTGTTTTGATCAGGTTTGTATCACAACTAAAGTGGCCCAAAAAATTAATCTGCTTTACAAGGGGTATAGAGCCTAACTGGCAAACATAAGCAGCGTGTGAGTTTCAAGTTTGGAAAGATAATTTTCACCATAAAAATGCACTTTGCGCTTATAGCCTAATGCCGTGTGGGCATTGCTGCTCTTATAATGTGAAGAAATAGCCTATTAGTTTATCAACATTTTAAGCCAAACGTTCTGATCTGTTGCTTCAACCTCATTACGTAAAAACATTTTTTTGATGCGAGTGGTTCTATTCATTTCGGATCTATCGCATCCCACAACTGTCCCAGACTATGTTTGGAATATTTATTTCTCTCACAGAATAGAATAGGTTACCTTTTGTACTATGGGAGAAAGTAAATTGACACAGAATAGCCGCATGTGTGCACTCCCTCAAATCGTTTAGAGAAAATATCCTTTCTATTTTATTCAGCTTTGTTCAATTGTATTCTTCATAATATAAAATCATATAAAATAATGCCACGTAATTCTAAGAAACTCTTGTCTGCTAAATGAACTAGTGTAGCCCACAGCCATATGGCATGGCCAGATCAGGGCCTAACATAAGGACAACTCAGGGTATGCTATTCTGTTCTTCTGAAATAGGCTACATTTTCTTCATATGCTTCTCTAAACTTGTCTAAAATAAATAATGGATTTATTGTGAAGGTGTAGGCTATATTACATGGATTTATTAGACTGCATCAGTGGCTTGTAGGAAATGCTAAATGTGTTTATGTTAATTAACGGTCAATTACCGTGAGACCAGCAGTTATTTGCTTGACAATCACAGAATGAATGCAATTTTGTGACCGCCACAGCCCTAACCCTGATGCAATTTTTACATAAGTTTCACTCACTGACAACGTTAAAGAAAGAAATCAGTATGCCAGCTCAGTTCCGCATTCCACTGAACAAGATATCTTCCATTCATTATTGATGCTGTGTGTGTGTGTGTGGGGGGGGCTGGGGTGTAGGGAGGAGAGGAGGGGAGTTTTCCCCTCAAGGCACAGGAGGATTCCCAGAGCTGGGACTGGCATCAAAGCCTTCGCTCTAATCTGCTCTCCTCTCTTTCTCATCGTCTCCCCTCTCTCTTACTCTCTCTCTCCCTCTCTCTCCATCTCTCTCTGGCTCTCTCTCTCTCTGCTCACTCACTGACTATCCATAATACATGGTTCATCTTACTCAGTTTTCCTTTCTCCTTAAGATTTTAATTATAGTGTTATTTTGCTGTCTGTTGCAGTATCGTTGGTATTTGTAAAATGTGTAATTAAGGTGATGAATTAGCATATGTACAATCAAATATATCTTGGGAGTGTAAAATCTATAGATGTTCCATATATGTTCAGTTGAATCATATTTAACGATGCTTCTCCTCGTGCTTTTAATATATTACATTATACAGTAGGTGGCAAGGGATTAATTTAGGAAACTAGGATACAGAACAAGATAATAAAAAATTGCTTTTGTCTATTCCTTTCATTCTGCTGACAGAAATAGGTTCGGAGATGAAGCCATCACAGATCTAAATTCAAACCTTTTGATGTTTGACATCTCATTGTCTAACATCTCCCCAGCTCTCCTCTCCTCTCCTATTCTATCCTCTCCCCTCCCCTCCCCCTCCTCTCCCCTCTATTCTCTCTCTCCTCCCCCTTCCTATCCTCCCCTCCCCCTTTCATTTCCTCTCCTTTCCCCACCTCTCCCCTCCTATCCCATCATCTCCCCTCCTCTTCTCCCCCTTCCCTCCTCTCCCCTCGGTTCAAATCCCACGGCTGACAGCAAAAATCTGTTACATTAACATGTTACTCTAACATCCCTGGGAGGAAAACTCTCAAAAGACTGAATACTCACAAATTCGCCGGCCCAGGCGGCATCCCTGGCCAACCTCAGAGTGTGTGCTGACCAGCTAGCAGGAGTCTTCTCTGACATCTTCAACCGATCTCTGTCCCAGGCTGTAGTCCCCACAAGGAAACCACTATCGCCCCAGTGCCCAAGAAATAAAGGTGACATGCCCAAATGACCACGTCGCACTCAACTCGATGAAGTGCTTCGAGAGGCTGGTCATGGCCTACATTAAGGCCAGCATGCCAGGCACGCTGGAGCCACTCCAATTTACCTACCGCTTCAACAGATCCATGGAAGATGTCATTTCCATCGCTATTCACATGGCAGTAACACATTTGGACAAGAGGAACACCTACAGTGCATTTGGAAAGTATTCAGACCCCTTGACTTTTTCCACATTTATTACGTCACAGCCTTATTCTAAAACTGATTAAATTGTTTTTTTCCCCCCTCATCAATCTACATCAATCTACACACAATAAATACCCCATTTACATGAGTATGCAGACCTTTTACTCTGTACTTTGTTGAAGCACCTTTGTCAGCGATTACAGCCTTGAGTCTTCTTGAGTATGACGCTACAAGCTTGGCACACTTGTATATGGGGAGTTTCTCCCATTCTTCTCTACAGATCTTCTCAAAAGCTGTCTGGTTGGATGGGGAGCGTCGCTGCATAGCTATTTTCAGATGTTTGATCGGGTTCAAGTCCGAGCTCTGGCTGGGCCACTCCAGGACATTCAGAGACTTGTCCCGAAGCCACTCCTGCGTTGCCTCTCTGTACTTTTTGCCTCGATCCTGACTAGTCTCCCAGTCCCTGCCGCTGAAAAACACCCCCACAGTATAATGCTGCCACCACCATGCTTCCGCGTAGGGATGGTGCCAGGTTTCCTCCAGACATGACGCTTGGCATTCAGGCCAATAAGTTAAATCTTGGTTTCATCAGACCAGAGAATCTTGTTCCTCATGGTCTCAGAGTCTTTAGGTCCCTTTTGGCAAACTCCAAGCGGGCTGTCATGTGCCTTTTACTGAGGAGTGGCTTCCATCTGGCCACGCTACCATAAAGGCCTGATTGGTGGAGTGCTGCAGAGATGGTTGTCCTTCTGGAAGGTTCCCCCATCTCCACAGAGGAACTCTGGAGCTCTGTCAGAGTGACCATTGGGTTCTTGGTCACCTCCCTGACCAAGGCCCTTCTCCCCCCAATTGCTCAGTTTGGCGGCCAGCTCTAGCAAGACTCTTGGTGGTTCCAAACTTCTTCCATTTAAGAATGATGAGGCCACTGTGTTCTTGTGTTCTTGGGGACCTTCAATGCTGCAGACATTTTTTGGTACCCTTCCCCAGATCTGTGCCTCGACACAATCCTGTCTCTGAGCTCAACGGACAATTCCTGCGACCTCATGGCTTGGTTTTTGCTCTGACATGCACTGTCAACTGTGGGACCTTATATAGACAGGTGTGTGCCTTTCCAAATCATGTCCAAACAATTGAATTTACCACAGGTGGACTCCAATTAAGTTGTAAAAACATCTCAGGGATGATCAATAGAAACAGGATGCACCTGAGCTGAATTTCGAGTGTCATAGCAAAGGGTCTTAACATCTATGTAAATAAGGTATTTCTGTCTTGTTTTTTATCAATTTGCAAACATTTCTAAAAACCTGTTTTCGCTTTGTCATTATGGGGTATTGTGTGTGTGTGTTTCTTTTTTAAATCCATTTTAAAATAAGGCTATAACGTCAGCCTACAGGGAGGAGGTAAGTGAGCTGACATTATGGTGCCAGGACAACAACCTTTCCCTCAACATCAGCAAAACAAAGGAGTTGATTGTTGACTTAAGGAAGCAGAGGAGGGAACATGCCCCGATCCATATCAACGGGACTGCAGTATAGAGAGTCAGCAGTTTTAAGTTCCTCACTGTCCACATCACGAGGACTTGACATGGACCAACAATACCATCACACGTGTTAAGAGGGCGCAACAGTGTCTCTACATCCTAAGGCGGACATCCTAAGGTGGCTGAAGAAATTCGGCATGCCACAACGGGTCCTCCCCAAATACTACCGCTGCACCATTGAGAGTGTCCTGACCGTTTGCATCACTGCCTGGTATGGGAATTGCTACATCCACGACCGCAAAGCCCATCAGCGACCGTGCTCCTACCCATCCAGGACATCTACTTGAAACGGTGCCTGAGGAAGGCCCGCACCATCATCAAGGACCCCGCACATCCCAGCCACGAGCTGTTCACTCACTTACCATTGGGCAGACGGAGCATGAGGTCTGATACCAACAGGTTCAGAGACAGTTTCTAACTACAAGCCATCAGACTGCTGAACACTTGAACTGGACTGACCACCTGCTCTAATTCTCCGCAACTTAGCACACATGCACTCACACACACACACACTCATCACAACTGCTGCTACCAGACTCTTATTATGATTGCTAAATACTGCACAATTTAAAAACTTGCCCCCCAATCCCACTTCCCCTAAATATTGGACTATAAATTGTGCTTTCGAGTATTATACTTATACCATTTACTTTATGATCGTGGGCAGGGTTGGGGAGTAACGGATTACATGTAAGGGAGTACAAAAAACGCTAACTGTAATCCATTACGTTACCAGCTAAAATATTGTAATCAGATTACAGATACTATTGAAAAACTAGATCATTACTTTGAGGATTACCTTTAAATCAAGAAACGATATTTGCGTGAAAAAAATAGTTGACACTTCTGTTTTCTCAATGACATTCAAACCAGTACTGAAAAAAGGCACAAGTTTAAGTTTGTTCCACCTGATTGAGTCTGATGGATGGCAGGAAAAGAGCAGGAATAGGTTTTTGTAGGCTACAGTCCAAGCTATGTCTTCTAATGGTGCGACTGCTGTCGGCATCCAAAGATGATCCAACTTGAATAAACGCTTGGAGGTAAAGATGACCGCAGTGGTTTAGTCTACGGCGATACGGACATAATTTATTATTGATATCTAAATAGCGCATTGATGTGAATCACACTGCTGCTCTCTCATTTAGCTATTTGCGCCTTATGGATTGTGGTTGTTGTGGATGTTTGTTCACAAATCTAAATGTGTATTTGAACCCAATAATGGTTGAATTCAAGAAGTTTAAACTGCCTATGAATCATTGTTTTTGAAACCAGTTGGACAGCCAGTGAAAATTGCGCTCTTGCAACAGTTGCACAGTGTGGATCCAAGCCTATGGAATACAAGTGGGGCGTTTTTCTTCTGTAGTGCTCAAAGCATGCCAACCCATGAGCACAGCATTTATTTTTCAACTTGAATCAATGAGCCCAATCAGTCCTCCATTACAACAAAATCATAAACAACAGAGTAGAGCTGGCTAATAAGTCCTTGGTTTTGGGGTTATGCTCAGGTAAAACAATTTGGCCAATCCATACTTCCATATTTCCAGGTCCTATTCCTGAAGATCAAGGGGTATAACATTTATTGGAATGACTGGAATTCTGATAGACTGGTTTTTAATATAAAGATATAATTTAATCGTATTATTATATGTAGAAAGCAATGGGTTAGAAGAAGCCTACATAACCAACCCATAAAGTAATATTTAACATCCACATATGGCCAGCTATGTAAACTTTAACATTGATTTATCCTGCAATAGATGTTGTTCAATTGGTAACATACATTTTTGTCTTCTTTTAATGCCTCTTAAGGGGAAAGTAATCTAAAAGTAATGGAATGTAATCAGATTACATTACTGAGTTTAGGTCATCCAAAAGTTACGTGATGGATTACATTTTTGGACAGGTAACTAGTAACTGTAACGGATTACATTTAGAAAGTAACCTACCCAACCCTGTTCGTGGGTGAACAACAGATCCACCGTCCAACAAAATAAGGTCAAATGAACATAAGGTCAAATGCAAACACATATTACAGATAAGGACACAAACAGTTGGTGCTCGTGCATTGACAATCCTGGCTTGTAGTGTGTGAGAGAAGAGACATAAATTCCTTATGAGGTCTAAGTCATATATATAAAGGTTAACATAAAGAGACAACAGAGGAGAGGCAACACATAAACTGCAGAACAAAACGAAAGTGTCAGAAAGTGTCAGGGGAGGGAGGAGAGAAAGAGAGAGAGAGAGAGGTGAGAGAGGAGAGAGGGAGAGGTGAGAGAGGAGAGAGAGAGAGAAGTGAGAGAAAGAGCGAGAGAGAGAGAGAGAGAGAGAGAGAGAGAGAGAGAGAGAGAGAGAGAGAGAGACAAAGAGAGAGAGAGAGACAGAGAGAGAGAGAGAGAGACAGAGAGAGAGAGACAAAGAGAGAGAGAGAGAGAGAGAGAGACAAAGAGAGAGAGAGAGAGAGAGACAGAGACAAAGAGAGAGAGAGAGAGAGAGAGAGACAGAGACAAAGAGAGAGAGAGAGAGAGAGAGAGACAAAGAGACAAAGAGAGAGAGAGAGAGAGAAGAGAGAGAGAGAGAGAGAGAGACAGAGACAAAGAGAGAGAGAGAGAGAGAGAGGAGAGAGAGAGAGAGAGAGAGAGAGAGAGAGGAGAGAAATGAAAGGTGCCTTTAACAAAGTGTCATGAAGAAAACAGAACTTTTGAGGATCAGTTTTTAGGAGAGAAAGAGGTGACCGAGAGGCAGAGGAGAGAGAGAGAGAGAGAGAGAGAGGTGAGAGAGGAGAGAGAGAGAGAGAGAGAGAGAGAGAGAGAGAGAGAGAGAGAGAGAGAGCGAGCGACAAAGACAGAGAGGGAGAGACAGAGACCGAGAGACAAAGAGAGAGAGAGAGAGAGAGAGAGAGAGAGGAGAGAGAGAGGGAGAAGAGAGACAGAGACCGAGACAAAGAGAGAGAGAGACAAAGAGAGACAGACAGAGACCGAGAGACAAAGAGAGAGAGAGAGAGAGAGAGAGAGAGGGAGAGAGAGACAGAGACCGAGACAAAGAGAGAGAAAGAGAGAGAGAGAGAGAGAGAGAGAGAGAGAGAGAGAAAGGGAGAAGAGAGACAGAGACCGAGACAAAGAGAGAGAGAGAGAGAGAGAGAGAGAGAGAGAGAGACCGAGAGACAAAGAGAGAAAGAGAGAGAGAGAGAGAGAGAGAGAGAGAGAGAGAGAGAGAAATAGCAGCCGAGTAACAAATAAAAGGTGCCTTTAACAAAGTGTCATGAAGAAACAAACTTTTGATGGATCAGTTTTTATCCCTGAGAGCACTTTGCCACCTACTGACTGGTCCTGGTTATCACATGACTAAATGCGTATTGTAGTAGATTATAACCAATATATAACTCTCTTATCATTTGTATCTTTGCGATACATTGAGGATATGGAGTGAATACAAGATTGAAGAATCTATACATGTCACATTTTTCTTCCCTTATTTTTTTTTATATAGTCATAATGTCTGAAAAATGCACCCTACCTCTAATATAAAAAAAAAATGCTGTGTGAATTTATTTGAATAATGTAAATAATAAATAATGAAGAGGAATGTAAATATTACAAAGCTTTGATTTAGGTACAAGGCTACACATAAAAGTAATGAATAAAAAAGGCAAGCCGTCATTGAACTGCTGATAAAATGAACAACATTAGTAATGTTAGGGAGGACTCCAGTCTATTTCATGTACAAGGTTTACTCCTTTGATATATTTCTTCATCTCATTAATATTGCATGGCTCAAGTCTTAATCATTATCACAGATAAACAATATCTTCATTACCATCCTGCCAAGGTTTGCAATCTGCTTGGCTCGCAGAACGAAGTTGGATGATACTAAACAAGAATTCTAATAAGAATTCCACCATGGAGCTGCTTGAATATAATTTCACATCATTCTTTGAGCACAAAGTTCTGAAGTTTTATTCTGTTGTACTCCACAGAATACAATACTCTGAGAACACTGCAGTTGAGAAAGATATCCTAACAATTTAGCGTGTTAATTAAACTCTTCCTAAATCAATCAGAGCATTAACATATTGCAGAGTGTGGTCAGTGCTGCATCAGTAAGAGAAACATCAAAGGGTTTCAGCAGCAGGCATGAAAGGCATTGGAAATTAGCTTTGAAAAGGAGAGCAGCTAGCGCCAAGCCATGCCTAGCCTGCAGGAAGAAGAGAGGAAGAGACTGCCTGGCTGTCTGATACAGGTACAGTAATGCTGCTGCCTCAAATGACGTTTTTACCCAGCAGGCAGGCAGGGGGATGAGAAATGAGGGGGAAATGAGAGAAAGAGAGAGAGGTGAAAGAAAGAGAGAGGGAGAGTGAGAGAGAGACAGGGAGAGCAACAGAGACTGAGAAAAAAAGAGGGAGAGAGGGGGGTTGAGAGGGAGAGAGCATGAGGGTGAGAGAGGGGGAAATGAGAGGGTGAGAAATGAGGGGGAAATGAGAGAAAGGAAGAGAGAGAGGTGAAAGAAAGAGAGAGGGAGAGGGAGAGAAAGACAGGGAGAGCAACAGAGACTGCGAAAAAGAGAGAGAAAGAGAGGGGGGTGAGAGGGAGACAGGGAGAGCAACAGAGACTGCGAAAAAGAGAGAGAAAGAGAGGGGGGTGAGAGGGAGAGATGCTTCTTGCAAAGATGCCTTTACATCTCTGAATTGTGTCAGGTCAGAGATCTCACATGTTCTGTGTTGATTATGCCGTACATGGGTTCTATTTCTGTGTTTCTAACACTGTTGCATCCTTTATACAGGCAGTTACACTTTGATGAGAAGCACCAAGAAGAGTCCCTCAAAAATGATCTTTTTTTTCATCTTTCTGACATCCATTTATCCATGTCGTATTATACAACACGGATGCAGTTTTAGGCTGCGTTTCTGTACAGCACTTTGTGACCTCCGCTGATGTAAGAAAGGCTTTATAAATCAATTGGATTGCTTGATTGATAAACATCTAACAAGCTCCTCTGATCAAATAATGAGCCCTAGTTGGAACACTTGGCCTGCTTATCTGCAATAGAGATTTCCAAAGCTCAGGAATCATGTAAAAACGGAAGGCAGTGAAGCTGTCAGACAGACATGTAATGTATTACTATACCGTTACTCTTTCATTTATGACTGTAACTTTACAGTTGGCCACTGCTGAGGAACTGGAAGATACTTTTTGTCTACTCATCATCATCATCATCAACAAAACAAACTGTATCATAACAAAAATGTCCATACTGCAGACAACACTAAGCAACTGCATGTGATGTCAATAACAACAACAACAGAAATGTCAGACTAGCCTACTTCGACTCAAGCCAGGCATAGGCTATTCGCCTATTCCAGAAGCAGCAACTATCGAAGTCAGATATCATCAGGTATATCAAAGAAAGCCTCCCGAGAGCATACTGTGACCTACTTCAGTTTAGTTTCCTTCAACGGGTGTGGACCGACACGACAGGCTGAGCACCCACCTACACACATCTCCACGACGGGCATATTTAGACATCATCATCACAGCTGACACGCTGTTAAACAGTATGACCTCAGTAAATAACTTAAGAAAATTGTTTAATTCACCTTCTAACGACACTTTGGGGGGGTCCACAAAGGCTATTTATGGTAGAAACATAGTAGTCTTTAGAACGTTGACACAGGCTAGAGGCACATTTGACATCGTTTTAAATAACTTACCGGCAGCCCCCCGCCACAGATGTCATCCTAGTATCATTTATTCTCCGGGTAATAGGCTGTTTTTGTCAGTTGGCGCGTTGTTCACCTCCGGTCTCACCTTTGCCTGAAAGCACGACCCTTCCTACGGATCAGCGACAGTCTAGAGCACGAGGTAAACTGGTGCTTATGATTTCTGGCGCGAGCACCGACCTATTGACGGTTTGCAGATGCTGAGCGCGAGACAGCAGTTCCTCCGAGTCAGGGGCAGGTGCACAAGGTTGTCTGGAGTCAGGCTGTACGTGGTAGACAGGAAACTCCAGTTTAATGATTTAAGCGCTTGTTCAGTTGACACGGTTAAGACATAAATATTTAGGGGCGCGGGCGTTTATATAGATGACTGTAAATCGCACGCTCATCGCCTTTCCCTGATGTCTTACATCAGCAGCCAGACATAGCGTACAAAGGTTGCTCGGCTCTTACGAACTGTTTATTCAATCGGCGGCAAGTCAAAGGCTGTAAATGTATGTTACGCATCAATTCAAAAATAGGTTAGGCTATTGACATTAACTGCTTAAACACATTTACGCGCAGGGTTATCCAACACCGACCTCTGTGGATACCCATGGACCAAAGGATACACAGAGGAAAACGTCTGAAAAGCTGTACTTCCTACGTTTTTGTCAGAAAACTATGCAAAGTCACGGTTAATCTTCATACTGTGTATGAAATGGCAGCTAGCTTACATAGAAAAAAGGTGCTATCTAGAACGTAAAAGGGTTCTACCTGGAAGCAAAAATAGTTATCCTAAGGGGAAAGCCAAATAACCCTTTTAGAACCCTTTTTTCGAAGTGTACCTCAGAAATGTTCTAAATAAATATGCTTTCATTCTTTTACATATAGTCTAGCCATCACAAGTCAAATGAGTCTATCACATTATCCAAATTCTTTAGAATCAGAAAAGCCATTCATCTTCCTGCCAAGATGGCCATTTTGAGATGCCCAGACTGATTTCATGCCTCATCCATGTCTAACCAGCATAAGTCATTGACTCAATATCAGAACTAAGACACTTCCTCCTGGCAACAAGCCATTGTCCCCAAGATAATTAGTATAGTGTACTCAACTACTGCAGGACAGGGCAGAAAGTAATACATTATTCTCAATTTGGGTTAACCCTGCAGCAGAGGGGAGTAACCTGGGAATCCTGCTCAGTAACAGCATCACACACCCTCCAAAGAAGCTTATGGTGTTATTATGAAGTCCAGTTGAAAGATTGGAGCGTGTGTTGTTATCTTGTTAATGTTCCCCCCCTCTCCTCCTCTCTCTAGCCTCCTCCCCCACCTCTCCCTACCCTGCTTCATTCACTGGAAAAATATGTTATCTGCAGCACCGGGGGCTGAATGTACATTCTTCTTCACATAGATATTGTCTCTCGACTCCTCTGCAGACAGGCAGAGAAAAGAGAGAGCGATGGAGGGAGAGGCCTGCTGGGGAGAGGAGGAAAAAAGGGAAAGCGATAGAGAGTGAGGAGGAAGAGCGATGAAGGGAGAGAGACAGAGGAGGAAGAGCGATGAAGGGAGAGAGAGAGAGCAGGGAGAGCAATAGAGGGAAAGAGAGAGAAAAGGGAGAGATATAGATGTAGAGATACAGGGAGAGAGCGAGAAGTGGGGGAACTCCTCTCTTTGACACCATATCAACTCACTGCTCTATATCTTTCCCATTCACAACTGAACCAGACAATTACCAGAGTGGCTTTATTCACACAGCCCTGACACTCAGTTAGTCTCTCTGTCACACACACACCACAGCAGCATTACCAGTGCAGGATCATTACAGGCTGGGGGATGCAGATGAGCAGACTAAGGTGATATTTCATGTTCAACCCAGAGTGTGTGTGTGTGTGTGTGTGTGTGTGTGTGTGTGTGTGTGTGTGTGTGTGTGTGTGTGTGTGTGTGTGTGTGTGTGTGTGTGTGTGTGTGTGTGTGTGTGTGTGTGTGTGTGGGTGTGTGTATTGTCTATATTGATCCAAATATCCAACAGGGGACCCATTGCATTGCTGTGGTACTTAAAGTGTGTGTGTGTGTGCGTGTGTGTGTGTGTGTGTAGGTGTGAAATACAGAATCTGCAAGATGTCTCTGGTACATACAAGCATACAAACAAAAACCCTCTTAGTATATCTTGTTCTCCTACAGTAGTCAGAGCAGACAGTTACAATTATAGCATGCCTCCACTACAGTATCCATTACACTCACTAAGCCACTACAGTATCCACTACACTCACTAAGCCAGGATGAGCCACCAGTTTATCCTCTCATCTGAGCTCAATAATTACTCATCTGGAGTGCAGAGTCTTTGGCAGCCTCCAACCATTAGGTCCTGGCCTCTCCATCGACCAATTTACATTTACATTTTAGTCATATAGCAGATGCTCTAATCCAGAGCGATTTACAGTTAGTGCATTCATCTTCAGACAGCTAGCGGGACAACCACATACCACAGTCATATTAAGGACATTTTTTCCTCAATAAAGTATCTATCAGCTAAGTCAGAGCTAGTAAGGGGGGGGGGAGTATTTACAATGGAGTAGAATAAGAGCCCTCAGAGCTCCATCATGACAGAGTGGGCATTGATCCTGAACAGTGTGTCTGAGGCAAACACATGTGCGTGTGTGTGTGTGTGTGTGTGTGTGTGTGTGTGTGTGTGTGTGTGTGTGAGCAGTGTATCTGAGGTAAACATATTAATAACATGCCAAGCCTCTCGATTCAACCTGATCAGCTGATAACCTGAGAAAAGTGTGTGCCTCAGAAGATCAATAAACATCGCCACAAATCAAATCAAATCAAATGTTATTTGTCACATACACATGGTTAGCAGATGTTAATGTGAGTGTAGCGAAATGCTTGTGCTTCTAGTTCCGACAATGCAGTAATAACCAACAAGTAATCTAGCTAACAATTCCAAAACTACTACCTTATAGACACAAGTGTAAGGGGATAAAGAATATGTACATAAAGATATATGAGTGAGTGATGGTACAGAGCGGCATAGGCAAGATACAGTAGATGGTATTGAGTGCAGTATATACATATGAGATGAGTATGTAAACAAAGTGGCATAGTTAAAGTGGCTAGTGATACATGTATTACATAAAGATGCAGTAGATGATATAGAGTACAGTATATACATATACATATGAGATGAATAATGTAGGGTATGTAAACATTATATTAGGTAGCATTGTTTAAAGTGGCTAGTGATATATTTTACATAATTTCCCATCGATTCCCATTATTAAAGTGGCTGGAGTTGAGTCAGTGTGTTGGCAGCAGCCACTCAATGTTAGTGGTGGCTGTTTAACAGTATGATGGCCTTGAGATAGAAGCTGTTTTTCAGTCTCTCTGTCCCAGCTTTGATGCACCTGTACTGACCTCGCCTTCTGGATGATAGCAGGGTGAACAGGCAGTGGCTCGGGTGGTTGTTGTCCTTGATGATCTTTATGGCCTTCCTGTGACATCGGGTGGTGTAGGTGTCCTGGAGGGCAGATAGTTTGCCCCCGGTGATGCGTTGTGCAGACCTCACTACCCTCTGGAGAGCCTGATGGTTGTGGGCAGAGCAGTTGCCGTACCAGGCGGTGATACAGCCCGACAGGATGCTCTCGATTGTGCATCTGTAGAAGTTTGTGAGTGCTTTTGGTGACAAGCCGAATTTCTTCAGCCTCCTGAGGTTGAAGAGGCGCTGCTGCGCCTTCTTCACGATGCTGTCTGTGGGTGGACCAATTCAGTTTGTCTGTGATGTGTACGCCGAGGAACTTAAAACTTACTACCCTCTCCACTACTGTTCCATCAATGTGGATAGGGGGGTGTTCCCTCTGCTGTTTCCTGAAGTCCACAATCATCTCCTTAGTTTTGTTGACGTTGAGTGTGAGGTTATTTTCCTGACACCACACTCCGAGGGCCCTCACCTCCTCCCTGTAGGCCGTCTCGTCGTTGTTGGTAATCAAGCCTACAAGGAATAGAGAGGGAGGTGGGGGAGGAGGGGTAGATGATGCATGCCTGTCATTTGTTCTTGTGCCTTTATCTTCATCATTTAACCAACCTGCACACTGTGCGGCACCTCTATACACTACGCTGTACACCTCAGAGACACAGACACAGGAAAAGGAGTTTTACTTCCACGTTCCATAATGGTCTTACAATAGTAAGCTTGGATAAAGACATTAATGCAAACAAGATAAGGTAACTCTTTCAGCAGTTAGAGGTCAAGGGTTATGATAGATAAGGCCCAGAATGAACCACATACCAGGGAACAGAGTTGGTCTATAGAGGGAGGAGGTGTATCTAAACCGAGAGCATCTCCTCAGGTGTCAAATAACCCTCAGTATCGTTGCTGTATCTGCAGGAACTGGCTCAGTGCAATAATCAAGAAGAAGGCTGTGAATGGGAGGGTTCTGTTGCTGTGTGTGTGTGTGTGTGTGTGTGTGTGTGTGTGTGTGTGTGTGTGTGTGTGTGTGTGTGTGTGTGTGTGTGTGTGTGTGTGTGTGTGTGTGTGTGTGCCATAGATGCCCACCAATCTGAAATATGAAAGACATTAGAGCTAGCTTGCTGACTTCACACTCTGAGAGGGATCAAAAAAAGATGTGATCTTATAAATATATGCTGTGGTGAGAAAAAAAACAGATGAGCTGATAAGTGTTCCAACTCATTTTTACAACATGTGGGGGGGAACCTGCACCAGAACACATCTATCAAAACCACTGCTGTCTGAGGGAAATCTTCTCCCTCCAAATAGACCTTTTGTAATTATGTTGGTGATTGGAATGGTGCAGCACGACTGGACAGACTTACCCCTCTTGGGAACCACACCAAAGCTATCTTCCCCATTTCACGCCTCAGTTGACAGATGGATGGATGGCAGCACTGTGAGACGTTAATGGGAGTCTTGCTGGTTTCTCTCTGTGAGAAAATGAAAACACGGACACATAGTTAGATTACAGTATGGTAAGGAGTCAGCAGAAAGACCTACTGGGTCAGTGTCTTGTAGAGAGTAGGTCAGCTGAATATCCTAGGACCTACGTGCATTCTCAGTGAATGCAATATATGCACGCACGCACGCGCACACACACACACACACACACACACACACACACACACACACACACACACACACACACACACACACACACACACACACACACACACACACACACACACACACACGTCTTACCCGCCCACTGAAGAACCCATGAGGTTAGGACTGAAATAAATTACCAAAAAATGAAGAATTCATCAGAAAAGCTAAAGGCATTGACTGGGAATATTCCCTCCAAAAAGGTATCATTTATCTTTCATTCTCATCATTTAGACGTACACATTCATCCATCCGTCAGCCATCCCCATTCATTCAGGAATATTTTTTCTATATTTTCCATTGGTCCCTATGGGGGGGTTCCCTCATACCTGACACGGCCATTAGTTGATGATATTGTTCAAAGGTTTTTTGACGAGAACAACACCTCTTATTGAAGATGGATGACTTTGTATGTTCAGCAACCATAGTGTGTGTGTGTGTGTGTGTACTTTAGGTCTATGATTTCTTATCTGTGACAGCAGACAGTGTTGAATTTATGTTCATGAGGCTTCCTGAGACAGTTCAATCCATCTGTGAGTACACCCCCCCCACCACACACACACACACACCCATATCCACACACATACCCACACAAACACACACACACACACACACACACACACACACACACACACACACACACACACACACACACACACACACACACATAGCTGGAAGGTACTACTGAGGTCAAACTCAGGGCAGAGTGAAGAACAATAACACAGAACAGATAATACCAGACAGACAGTCCCTGTAAACGGTAGCTATAGCATTATAACAGAATCATCATGGTCATGGAATGATATATTGTGATGATGATGGATCCATATGAAATACCAGCACTCCCTCTAGTGATGAAATGGTGTATCCATGAAATGAGACTAATACAGTCACTGAGGACAGTACAGATTATCTAAATGATGGAATTACAGGAAAGCAGGAAATGCAGCTGTTACTGTAATGTAGCTCAAGCTTCTGGAAGAATTCGTCTTCATTCAAGACATCAGTTAGGTCAAATCTAAATTATTATGTTACTAGTAGCCCATTAGGAATTCTAGAACTTAACATAGATATGTTGTATTCCGTTCTAGAAATTGTTATAGAAAAATTGTTGTTTTGTGTTATACAGTATCAAATATTTGTGAATATATTCCACTGGCACGTTGTACTGAAGATGCAGTACTTGTATATCAGCACTAGATGGGAGTAGATGGTTGCGTGTTACATAATTTGGCTGGATTTCAAGCCCTGGAAAGCCCCTTACCAATTAAATAATACAGTTGAAATTACCAATAATCTTTCAGGACCAAATGTTTCGCAACTGCCTTCACATCCTCAGTGCAAGCGTGTCAACATGTCTGTGGGATGGAGGACAAGACATTGCCGTAGAACTCTGCTATAAAGTGTCCCTCCCACAGTACATCTCACCATTGTAAGCAAATTCCAGCAACACACACACACACACACACACACACACACACACACACACTGACGGACAGATGACGGACGGATGCACACATGACCACCAGCAACGTCCTATTAATCACTTCTTGAATATGGTGGTCGAAACCAGGATCCCTTCCTGGGTCCTTAGTGACAGTGTAGCAGGTGGTGTGAAATGCTGAATTGACTGCTTGTGTGTTGAAACTCTCTGGCCAGCTATTGGGATTTGGTCTGGAGAGCAGAGTGGAGAAAGAGGAGGACTTTGACATCCAGAGCAAAACTGGATCTGGTTCTTCATCTTCAACTGGCCAGCCCTGTGTGTTTTGAGTTCCTTCACACTGTGACCACTTATCAGAACAGAACTACACTTGGAGTGGGTGTGTCTGTGCATGTGTGTTTGTAGAGGCCTTGACCTGGGCTGAAAACAAAGCTCTGTTGGCCCTAAAGACTGGGTGTGTCCTCTGCTTATATTCTTAAATCATCAAAACTACAGTACTCCAATATTGTATAACGATGTATTTATATGGTAGTTACATACGCACATGCAATGTAATTACAGTGTAGTAGACATGATACAGTACTTATAATGTGGCATGGTACTGTGAGCAATAGCATTTTTAAGTGCAAACATTATATTATATATAGTAATGATGCCATTTACCTGAAGGGTCACCCAAGTTAATCTATGTTCCCCTTTACAGTGAACTGTAAAATGCCTCCGTACATTATTGATTGTGTGTGTGTGTGTGTGTGTGTGTGTGTGCCACGTGTCTGTGTGAATTGGTCTAGAAGCCTTCATGTTGATTTTAACGGTGGGCAACAGCTCCCAGGACAACGTTGTGGTCGCCAGAGGGAGAGGGCACTCAGTGTGTGTGTGTGTGTGTGTGTGTGTGTGTGTGTGTGTGTGTGTGTGTGTGTGTGTGTGTGTGTGTACTCCGCTGCTGCAGCACCCATCCTTAATTCATAGGGGGACTGTGGATCAGGCAGAGGCAGGGTTCACAAGGTCACCTAACCCAGCAAATTAGCCTATTTGTATTTCACATTACTGCATGGCACTTTGACTGAAATCTGCACACACACGCACACACACACACACACACACACATAAAGGGGAAAGCTTTTCTAGACCGGAGTCAGGGGACTCCAGGGTAGAGAGATGGTGTTTTTGTCAGCAGGCATAATTTATGTTTCTTCTACTTTCTCTCTCAAACTCATACTTGTCACATTGTGTTAGGCAGACAGACGTTGGTGAAGAGGTGAAAGGATGGAGAGTCTAGATTCATAGACACTCTGTGTGTAATGAAGGCCCCCAGGGCCTCAAAGACTCAACTACTGCTACTTGTGAATTTCCCATTTAGGACTTGTCTTGATGGGTAATAAAACATTAATATCAAGATGTGAGACCAGGACATCCAAGAAGGCTATGAAGTAAAGTTAGTACTGGAATCAGCCGTATTGACAACAAGTGCAAAGGCAAAATGGAGTGAATGACTGTCAGGAATTGTGCTAGTGTAGCAGATCTGACAAAGTGTCACCATTGGCCAACCAAGACCATGGTTTTGGCAAGGTATTCGGGAGTACAAAGTGTTGTTGTTGTCGAGGGTTTGTGCCCCGGTTTGGCAAGTAAAAGGCCGGAACTCATACATTGCACTTGGATCAGCTCACAAGAGTTGGATACCATGTGTCCCAGAGATCCTGGTACATATCTAAATCGGACAGAGGGGAAACAATAGAACAATGAGGGAGTAACAGAAGTGAGACATCTGGGGTACAAGCTGGGGTACAAGTTTAACTAACAAGCGCTAAGACCCTGGACTGATTACCTGTATCCCTCCATGCCTCTTCCTCCTCAGGCAGACAACAACACCATAGAAATAGAAGTACTAGAATGGCATTCTGGCTCTGTTCCAACTGGCAACCAGAAACAAAGAACTTTCTTCTGAAACTCGTCAGTCTATTCTTGTTCTGAGAAATGAAGGCTATTCCATGCGAGAAATTGCCAGGATACTGAAGATCACGTACAGCGCTGTGTACTATTCCCTTCACAGAAGAGCGCAATCTGGCTCTAACCAGAATAGAAAGAGGAGTGGGAAGCCCTGGTGCACAACTGCACAAGAGGACAAGTAAATTACATACTTTTTATATATATTGGGTATCATATTAAAATATGTTATGTCCACAAATATTGAAGGAAATTTTACATTTGCAGTGTACAAACTTAAAGGACCCTTTAACTACTTCCCCAGAGTCAGATGAACTTGTTTTTATGTCTCTGTGTCCATTATAAAGGAAGTTAGATGTAGTTTCACGAGCCAATGCTAACTAGCGTTAGCTTAATGACTGGAAGTCTATGGGTATCTGCTAGCATAATGAAGACTTACTCTCATGGGTGGCCAAAAATAACTATCTGAAAGCCATGCCTTCAATAGGCCATGCCTTTAGATGACCCAAACATTGGTTAATTTAACGATCAGTTGGGTTTTTATTTACTTTCATGCTGGGTTAACACAGCAGATGGGTCTTTTTTAATTTAATACAGTACATAGGTTATTTTCAGGAGGCAAGGCTTATTGGGGCATGGCTTTCAGATAGGTATTTTTGGTCACCCGTGAGAGTAAATGTCAATCCTGTTCATCATGTTGTGTTTCTACACCAGAAATAAAAATTTAGCTACCAAAGTGTCCATGCGCATTTAAGATGTGTTGACAATAAAACACAACATATTTACCTGAATGATATTTACTCTCACGGGTGGCCAAAAATAGTATCTGAGGGGCCTCCTGGGTGGTGCAGTGGCTAAGGGCGCTGTACCTCAGCGCCAGCTGTGCCACCAGAGACTCTGGGTTCGCACCCAGGCTCTATCTTAACCAGCCACGACCTGGAGATCCGTGGGGCGACGCACAATTGGCCTAGCGTCGTCCGGGTTAGGGAGGGTTTGGCCGGTAGGGATGTCCTTGTCTCATCGCGCACCTGCGACTCCTGTGGCGGGCCGGGTGCAGTGCGTGCTAACCAAGGTTGCCAGGTGCACGGTGTTTCCTCCGACACATTGGTGCGGCTGGCTTCCGGGTTGGAAGCGCGCTGTGTTAAGAAGCAGTGTGGCTTGGTTGGGTTGTGTATCGGAGGACGCATGACTTTCAACCTTCGTCTCTCCCGAGCCCATACGGTAGTTGTAGCAATGAGACAAGATAGTAGCTACTAAACAATTGGATACCATGAAATTGGGGAGAAAAAAGGGTCAAATTCAAAAAAATAATATCTGAAAGCTAAGCCACCCCTCCAGTCTTCTGATCTGAGCTGGTGGATCATAGCTCAATAACCCAACTAAAAATAACCTTAAGTGTGTTCTGTCCACTATTTACCCAGCGCAGTGTTATTTTTAAACCAGCATTTCTTTGTGTGGTGACCTGAATAAATTAGGGAAGTTTATCAGTTCACAAAACAGCACAACACCTGATAAACTGCATGGTTCTGTCATTCTATGGATGAGAGAGGTTACCTAAGTCCAAGTTGGATTGCAATCGTAGGTCTTCTTGGTTTATCCACTAAAGCCAATCCCAAATGGCACCCTATTCCCTATATAGGGCATTACTTTTGACCATTGCCCATACAGTACAGGAGTTGGATCACATTTCCAATATTATTCAGAATTTTTTTCTGTTTAAAATAACAACAAGGGGGAAACGTAGACCTCTCTACCACTTAAGCTTGGTTCCAAAAAAAAACACCAAAACATTCAAGTCACCATGGTTTTAAGCCATATAGAGACATATAAAGACATTATTACCCTAGTAAAATATAACAGTTGTCATTAGGTCATTAAATTTATTGGTATAGGCTACTGACTGCAGTATCCAACATCAGACAGACAGACAGACACAGACAGACAGACAGAATAAAATTGCTGTCCAATGGCCTTTTTCTCTGTGTGGATGTGAGAGGTTATGTGGTTTGGCCCGCTGCTCTCTCCCTGTGTCCCGCCTTTAGTCTGATCCTCCCTCACTCTCTCTGCTGCTGTATCCTCCCAAATGTCTGATTTCAAATCATATTTGAACCTAGGTCTGCTGGGTCCACACTGCAATCTGGGCACAACTGCTACTGTAGGCCTCCTTGGCATGGTTGGAGAGTCTTCAACACCACAATATACACAGCAGGCAAACCACTATTTGTTTATGTTTTTACGAGGTCAAAAACCAACTGTTTACTGCTAAAAATATGGGGTACTTTGTAATTCTATAGGACCATTTATTTTAGCAATTAACAAAGAAGTAGGATATGAGAAAGTAGGTTCCCAACCTCAACGGTCTTTTCTGGTTTAATTAAGTTGAAATAAATAAATATAACTAAATGTTACTATTTCTATTGACTAAGAATGTATCCAATACTGAAGGATGTCATAATTGGAAGTTCAAGAGAGCCTGCATGCTTTTTTCCTCAGGCCAAAGCAAAATAACTTTGGGATTGTTTGGTTGATCTCTCCAATGTTCCCAGTTTCTCGCACCATAAAACACCACTTAATTTACTCTCCCTCCTTGTGACCATCTCTCTGTTGAAATTCCTGAGAGGAATGGATTATGAAGTTCATTCAGTTTAGGCACATTAATGGTGAGCCCTTCCTTTCAGAAACATATAGGAATGTAGATTCTGTTCAAAGACATGCATCTTTGATGCTCAAAGTCACTGATGCATAAGACAGCAGATAGAGCTAGAGAGCAGACTACTGTATTCCCTAGTGCTTGGCTCAGGTCCTGCACAGGCACAGCCAGGCGAGGACTGCATGTTTAGAGAAGGTAGCCGGGGTAGCTGTTTTATAAATGAGTGAGTGAGAGCATTTCGAAACATATATGCCACTGAGAGCAGAAAGATTGTTGGCCAAATGCTAAGCAGTGTCAAAACCACTTGTATTTAAATGTTGTAACCTTTATTTAACTAGGCAAGTCAGTTAAGAACAAATTCTTATTTTCAATGATGGCCTAGGAACAGTGGGTTACAGTGCCTTGTTCAGGGGTAGTACGACAGATTTTTACCTTGTCGGCTCTGGGATTTGATCTCGCAACCTTTTGGTTACTAGTCCAACGCTCTAACCACTAGGCTACCTGCCGCACCAATGAGGCATACGTTAGAAAATAATATAATTAAATAATATAATTATTGTCCTCTGAGAAGAAAGCAAAAAATCACAGGCACACATACATTTTACACAAGTGTCCAAAACATCCTCTTAACGATGGCAGTTACAACGGCACCAAAAACGACCAATAACCTGACATCAATGAGACATGTTGACACCGATGATATCATTATGAATGGAGGGGCACCTGTTTGAGCTTATAACCCCACTGACTGGTGTCTGAAATATTGCCTGCCTGACAGACAGACAGTACCATGCCACAGATACTTGACCGGGACTGATCAGTATAGCTGGATGCACTACAACACACTTGGAGTGGCCCCAAGTAAAACATCATGGCATGGTTGGGACATATCGCACATTAAAGAAAGACAGCCACTACCTAGCACTAAACCAGGTAGATTACAGTAGGTACCACCTTTATCACAGCCTAAGTCTACTCATGCCTTCTCATGTGATTGGTTGATAATATAGCTTTTATGATAGCCTAAGCCTACACTTGTGGTAATAAAGTAGATATAACTTTATCATAGCCTAAGCCCAGTCTTGTGTTTGAAATACACCCCTACTATGAATAGATAGGGGGTGTTTAGTGCTGTTGTAACACGTTATAAGAAGCCAAAAAGGGAAAATGGATTTAACTTGGCGATGGCAGCTGAGTGCAAGTTGTTTATGTTGGTACAGTAGCCATGACTTGCTGCAATTGTTTCTTTATAGCACCATGGCCCATCCCAAATGGCATCATATTCCCAATGTATTGCACTACTTTTGACCAGGGTTCTGGTCAAAATAGCTTGCTGTTTGGGACGTAGCCCATGATAGATTCTGCCTCTAATTCCCCTCACAGTTGGGGGGGATTCTTCCAACCAGGTCAAGGTCCAAGAGAGAGAAATTGGATCAATGACATTACAAGTAAACCTACTATTGTTTATTCAGTGGTGGAGCCATGTACGTAGTTGAGGATAGGAGCATTCTGATGCTATGAAATAACACACACACACACACACACACACACACACACACACACACACACACACACACACACACACACACACACACACACACACACACACAGTCAGACACAATAATATTATTTTGGGAGTAAGTGAAGTCAATATTGTTAAAGTTATAACTGTATGAACGTGCATATTTTCAATTTCGACTACACTACACTACATGATCAGAAGAAAAGGTTTTTATGTTAATTTTTGCAGCAGACACAGAGATGTAGGCTAGTAGGGGCGAGGCTTGGTTTGGTTCCTGGCTGACAGGGATTCAAACAACAGCTCTCTGATTCCCCATAGCGATTCATCCGAGCACTGCAGTTGTCAGTAGCTACAGTACGTTTTCCCGGGTCCATGTTGAAGTTTGTTAACCCAGACTTTCTCGCATACTCGCTTCGTCAGGTCATTCCAGGGCACGCGTTGCATCCGTTTGACCCCGCTCACAGGTAGAAGAAAACCGACTACACCCGCGCGAACTCAGTTGGAGAGGAATGCACCAGTGGAGTGTTGGAAAATAACATTTCTGTTTGCCGACCTGCGTATGAGGTATGTTGCCCCATTTTTATGTCCCTCTTTGAAACATCGATATTCCGGTGCAGGGGGAAAAATGCTGTCGAAAAAACGTCCGTTTGTAGACAGACATTCAATAAGTCGCTAGACTGTTCATTCGTCTCTCAATAAGAAACTCACTTTGCCTGACTATTGTTGACTTAGTCAAATTGTTTTTTTATAAGCTCTCTTGAGTTGGTGTTTGTTGTTCAGGCTAATGGCGGTCCGATATAAAGGCTTGATAATGTGGCCGGATGTGAAATAATTTTGGGGCAGAATCGGAAGATGAATGTGTGCTTTTCGAACATCCGCTGTGTAGGCTACAGTTTGCATCAGCATTAGGCTACAACTGCTGCATGTCATTAGCCAGTCAACGAGTATTTATATATGGAGTACTGTTTGTTGCTCGTCTGTCTTCAGACACACAGACTAGGGTTTTTCTTTAATTCACAAGCGCTGCCCGGAACATCTGGATAGTCTGCCCCAAATTTGAATACAATTTTGCACGCAGACTATTGTCTAAGTAGGCAAAATAAATGTATCGTGCGCTGTGCAGGTGGCCTAGCCGATTGAAAGCATATCAGTCATATTTTGAAGTAGCCAATGTAACTTTAAGATTATTTTGGACTATAATTATATAAACCTAAATAGGCTATAAAGTGCTGTAATGCGTTTTTATTTCATTGTGGAAAGCGAATTATGAATACACCTCTATTAACACGGTGGGTAGTTACAATGTAACAACATTTCGATCGAATGGTTACAGTGTAACGACACGTCGATCTGATAAACATGTACCGCAACCACTTATCATAGTGCCGCTGAATTAAATTGTCCCTCCAGGGTCGCCGTAGATATAATTTCGAGACATGCAATGTATCTGAATTCTCCGCTATCATGTATTCTCCCGTTCTGGCTGGGGGTATTTCAGGTCAAACGACAGCTTTTGAAACGTCGCAGTGTGAAAATTGAAGTCAATTTGCGAACTGGTCAAGAAATCAGCAGCTGACCTGACGGTATGAGTAGACTTGCAACACCTACATCGAATAGAAATGCATTAGGATACTTTGTGACAGGAGTTCGACCTAATGTAAATTAACCTGGTTATAGCCTAATGTAGCCCTATTGAAAGCACAAAGCACGCCTGCAGTGGATGCCTGATAGCCACAGGATTACGTACATTTAATGTCCAATCGTTTCTGATCTGCCACTGTTCTGTATTCAGGCTATTGGAACTTCGAGTTTGTTAGTTTGACACGGCATTATAGCAGCCTTTCGATTGTCCTCAGTTGGCCTGTACTATCAGTGGGCTTGCAGGATAACTTCTGATAATATTTAAGCATTATTATTCTATGAATTATATTAACAATGATAGTTCCAAATGGCACCCTATGCCCTATTTAGTGCACTACTTAGACCAGTGTCCTCTATTTAGTGCACTACTTCTGAACAGAATATTCTCTATTTATGGCACCCTATTCCATATATGTTGCACTACTTTTGGCCAGAACCCTATTGTTTGTTACATAATTACCTGTCGATTGACCAAATATACAGTACCAGTCAAAAGTTTGGACAAACCCTACTCATTCAAGGGTTGTTCTTTATTTTTACTATGTTCTACATTGTAGAATAATAGTGAAGACGTAACAACTATGAAATAACACATATGGAATCATGTAGTAACCAATAAAGTGTCAAACAAATCTAAATGTATTTTATATTTGAGATTCTTCAAAGTAGCCAACCTTTGCCTTGATGACAGCTTTGCACACTCTTGGCATTCTCTCAACCAGCTTCATGAGGAATGCTTTTCCAACAGTCTTGAAGGAGTTCGCACATATGCTGAACACTTGTTGGCTGCTTTTCCTTCACTCTGCGGTCCAACTCATCCCAAACCATCTCAATTGGTGTGAGGTAGGGTGATGGTGGAAGCCAAGTCATCTGATGCAGCACTCCATCACTCTCCTTCTTGGTAAAATAGCCCTTACACAGCCTGGAGGTGTGTTGGGTTATTGTCCTGTTGAAAAACAAACGATAGTCCCACTAAGTGCATTTGAATTCTAACTAAATCACAGATAGTGTCACCAGCAAAGCACCACCACACCAGCACACCACCTCCTCCATGCTTCACGGTGGGAACCACACATACAGAGATCATCTGTTCACCTACTCTCCATGTCACAAAGACACATCGATTGGAACCAAAAATCTCTTAATGTCCATTGCTCGTGTTTCTTGGCCCAAGCAAGTCTCCTCTTCTTATTGGTGTCCTTTAGTAGTGGTTTATTTGCAGCAATTCAATGAAGGCCTGATTCACACAGTCTCCTCTGAACAGTTGATGTTGAGATCTGCCTTGAACTCTGTAAAGTATTTATTTGGGCTGCATTTTCTGAGGCTGGTAACTCTAATGAACTTATCCTCTGCAGCAGAGGTAACTCTGGGTCTTTCTTTCCTGTGGCGGTCCTCATGAGGGCCAGTTTCATCATAGCGCTTAATGATTTTGCGACTGCACTTGAAGAAACTTTCAAAGATCTTGACATTTTCCGGATTGACTGACCTTAATGTCTCAAAGTAATAATGGACTGTCGTTTCTCTTTGCGCTTTTGAGCTGTTCTAGGGCTATTTTCTGTGTACCACCCCTACATTGTCACAACACAACTATTTGGCTCAAACACATTAAGAAGGAAAGAAATTCCACAAATTAACTTTCAACAAGGCACACCTGTTAATTTAAATGCATTCCAGGTGACTCAAGTATGAAGCTGGTTGAGATAATTCCAAGAGTGTGCAAAGCTGTCATCAAGGCAAAGGGTGGCTACTTTGAAGAATCTAAAATCTAAAATATATTTTGATTTGTTTCCTTATGTGTTTTTTCATAGTTTTGATGTCTTCACTATTAGTCTACAATGTAGAAAATAGTAAAAATAAAGAAAAACCCTTGAATGAGTAGGTGTGTCCAAACTTTTGACTGGTACTGTATATATCAGTGTAGGCTACTGTAGCCGAAATGTCAAGTGATGTTCTGTCTGCTCAGCAAATGGCATCATATTCCCTATTGTGAACTACTAGTTTTGACTGGGCTCTTTCCCGGCGCACATGGAGCTACTGGATTTGACATAGAGTGGGTCATAACACAACTCATATACCTTTCAACATCATGCAAACAAAACCAGAATCATGCCATGCAGGGTACGTATCAGGTCAAGAATAGAGTCCGAATGCCACCACATAACTATGCATTTATAGCATGCTCTTAAACCTTTAAGCAACAAACCAACCCATCAAACATGCTTTATGGGGTTAATAACACAATCTCTCCATTAGCATTTTGTTGTGAACATGTAGTGCAATGCTATGTAGCCAATATTTACCACAGTTTTCCCAACGGTTCCCAAATACCCCCAGGAGACCCAGTTAATATCTCTTCAGATGCTGGTTTTAAAGCCGACTGAGCTTTGATATGTCATGTTCTTTAACAGTTGCCGATTTATTTTCCATGTTTGTAGAATGAATGAGCCAGTGTTTTCCTCATTGTGTGCAAGGGTGGAATCAAACAAAAATGGAGAATAATAGCAAATTTAACATTTCTTGAAACAAAGCACATTGTCTGTTACCTTGTATCATGGTCTTGTGCGTCATGGTCCGGTCCTGTGTTTTAGTGCTTTTTTCTAAATGAGATGTGCATTTATTTGATTTGATTTGTACAGATTCTTTAGGGTTGACACACCAATTAAGGTTCTATAAATACTATTACGAGGAGTGTGCAGGGTTTTTCCCTCACTACCATTAGGTAGAGTAACATTCTTGGGTCTTCTGATATCTATAATTTGGACCTTTTCTCCATGACCCTCCCTAACACCTATGCTCTTGTGAATGATGACTGGCATTATGAAGGCCTAATGCAGCCTTATACCCCCTTCAACTACAGTTTGACCTAACTGGTACTGTGCCTCACTGGTATTCTAGTTTTAAGATGTGCATCATGCTCTCCGTCTAAGATTATGGAGAAGGAAGATCCAATTAACAGAAATTCTGTGTTCTGTGCCTCTTAAATTTCAAATTCCTTTGAAAATGCTTCCTGAATCGGCTCTGATACAGTGGTTTCATTCATAATGTCTATATAGTTCAGATGGCGGGTAAATTCCAGAGTTAGAATCTCATTATGTGATGATGGGTCTCCTGGAGTAGTTGGTCTTCTGTTTCAGACCCTTTATTCATCTTGGTAGGGAATGTCTTTTGTACTTCTCTAGTAGTACAGGTTTTGACCTAAGCTCGAGCCTAAACTTGAACACGAGCTAGACATTGAACCTGAACGCAGGGCTTGACATGAACTTTTTTAGCCACTTGGCCTTTGTACAAGTAGGACAGATTTTTTTACTCCTAAAGTTCAAGTCACTTGTCCCCCCCCAAAAGGTCTGTTACATCATGGGCCAAAAAAGTGACATGAATTATTATCACTGGTATTGACAATGGAAAGCTGCTGGTTTCTGACCCCATGTATTATACAGTATCTCCTGCCGTTGTGGCCTTGAGCAAGGCACTTAACCCCCCACAAAGTCAAATGCTGTACTGTGGTGCGTCAACCCTCCATCTCGAGAGCTAGAGGGTGTTCTGATTTTTTACAACGTGGTGTGTTCCAGTAGGACTGGAGAAAAAGCCTGCACACCCAGTAGCTCTCCTGGAATCTCCTGGAGGATGGTTGGCCACACCGCAACATTACAATTACAACCAAATACTTGTTATGTCTTTATCAAATAATTCCCTCATTCAATGAACCAGGAATCAAAAGGCTAAGGTGTGCGAGGTTGACAACTAAGATGTTTATTTATTTGTACAGTTAAAATATTCAGTGTCCAGGGGAGATGTTGACAGCATACAGTAGGAGTTTATTGTCAATTAAGCTATTCTAGGAATATTTTTGTAACAGAATTACATGGAAAGTCTTGAATAGAGATGAAGCCTAGACAATTTTGAGTGTTTGTGAGACAGTTTTACAACCGGAGCATTGGTGCAGGATTGGTTAATTTCATCAACAGTGCACTCATATCAGCTGCGTGTCATCCATTTGTGGTTATACATGATTGCTGGTGGAAAGTTAGGACATGACAATGACATTAATACATGCTAATAGCAAAAATAGTTAACTAGCGAGATAACCAGCCAAACTACACAACATGTTTTGAATTGGGTCTCCAGTTAGTCTGTTGTATATCATTATTTTACCTGTTGCACAAATGTCTCTCTCTCTCTCCTCTGGCAATGGCCCACTGGCACACGCAGGTGCCTTTTGGGAGGCAGACATAGACTTCCATAGAAAGTAGGAAGAGGACTATTAATGTCACCACTAATTGAGTGTTTCTCAATGTTCCTCTGCTTCGACGGCTGACCTAAGGACAGAACCTGGTTCAATGATCTCTGTTCACATCCTCTTAGGCCATGTGGTCAGGTCACACAACAACACAGGTTGTATCCCAAATGGCACCCTATTCCCTATATCGTGCACTACTATTGACCAGGACTCAAAAGTAGTTAACTATATAGGGAATAAGGCCCCATTTGAGATGCAGACTTTGCCACACTCTTTTCCTTTGACTTAATGTGACAACTAACTTCGTAACCGTTATTGGATTTCTACGGAGACTTGCAGGGTATGTTAACGAGAGGGTTTTTTAAATGTCTGCCCTTTCGAACCCTGCATGCGTTGTGTCAGGAGCAATTTGAGTGTAACACACCGCTTAGCCTAATCCTGTTTTATTGAAAGGAAAACCGAGATGGAACAAATTGGGTGCTACATGGTTGGTTGTTATTCCCTCTTTGACTACAAAATTCTGGTAACTTTATCCAAATTATCAAGCTTTCCAGAAACCCTGTTAGGAAGATTCCGGATTTTCTGCTTATTCACTCATGAGTCCGGTAATTTCTTACTGTTCAATGCAAGTGCTTAAAATAACAATATTAGAGGCTACCGAGTGGCGCAGCAGTCATAAGGCATTGCAGTGATTGAGGCGTCACTACAGACTTGGGTTTGATCCCAGACTGTGTTGCAGCCGGCCGTGACCGGGAGACCCATGAGATGGTGCACAATTGGTCCAGCGTCGTCTGGGTTATGGGAGGGTTTGGCTGGCCAGGATGTCCTTGTCCCATCGGACTCTAGCAAACCCTTTTTGGCGGCGCCTGCATGCTGACTTAGGTCGGCAGTTGTACAGTGTTTCCTCCGACACATTGGTGCGGCTGGCTTCCGGGTTAAGCGAGCAGTATGTCAAGAAGCAGTGTGGCTTGGCAGGGTCATGTTTCGGAGGACGCATGGCTCTCGACCTTTGCCTCTCTCGTGTCCGTACGGGAGTTGCAGTGATGGGACAAGACTGTAACTATCAAGTGGAAATCACGAAATTGGGGGGAAAATACAAAAAATAAATATATATAAAAAAATATATAAAAAAATAAAACAATATTAGTTTTTTAATGCATTAATGTTGCGGGAATTGCTTGATTTGATTGAGTATGTGTAGTGGTGATTGTTTTATTTGAAAGGTTGAGTAGACACTGTCAGCATGTAGATACAGCACTGTGTATAGGAAAGTTGTCAGTGTTGATCTTTCACTGTGCTAAATAGCTCAAACTGAGTCCCAAATGGCACCCTATTCCCTATATAGTGCACTACTTTTGACCAGTCCTATGGGACACTGTGGTACCTTAAGTCACACACATGGTACGCCGAAAGGGAGAAGGTTTACCAGACAAAATATCAGTTTTCTTATATCTTCCAGATGATTTTAAAAAGCACATATTTTTAAAGCTATGATTCATTTTAATGGCACAGCCAAGTTCAAACATACAACTCCTGCACAGTTGAATAACTAAACTATTGCCACCCTCATATTCCCATCCCATTAAAGCATACTGTGTCTGTGTCCCAAATGGCAGCCTATTACCTATGTTGTGCAATATATAGTATCTCCGTACAGTATGTCTCAACCAATGATTGATAATGATTGTTGTGTGTCTGTCTGTCCATGCATTCTCCATCCTGATCTATTCCATGTTAGACCAGTCACTCTTCATGAAAGTCTTAGTCACCAGTTTCCTTCTCTGACTTGTAGTCTCACCCTTCACACACAAACATTTCATGGGCTATTACACGTCAGACAAGACTCAAATGTTCCACTCTGAGTCCCGAGGCCTGGGGCCTGAATTTTGCTTTCTCCATGTCAATAATCAGTGGATGGATATCATGCCTAGGGAACACAGCGTTCCCAAATACACCCTGCTCCATGCCACCTCAGAGTTGTTGTAAGGGCTCAATGTCTTCCCTATAGATCTGCTCAGACCTGGGTTCAAATACTATTTGTTTTCTTTCAAATACTTAACGATCTTGCCTGGTGCTAGAACCTATGGAATAGCCCGAAAAGTGCAAACCCACGCAAACCCCCCATGGGCCCTGGTCAAAAAATGTAAAGTTATAAAAGACCTGTAGGGCTCTGATCAAAAATAGTGCACAATATTGGGAATAGGATACCATTTGTGACGTATCCGTTACAGTAGCATATCTGACTCACTCTCTTTGTTTTGGTCTTCGTCTGTGGCTTTGAGGCAAATAAAGAGAGGGATCAAAGTAGACAGAGAGGTGATCCTTAGCTGATTGACTGCCAGGTTGCGTTCATTTTAGCTCGCTAGCTCAGCGCCCTTGGTGTATGGGCAGAGTTTTCCAGAGGTGTGGACTCCAGTCACAAATTTGGTGACTAGAGACTCACTCGACTTGATGGAAAAGAAACCAATGAAATGGTCTTAAATGTGCGAGCTAGGACTTGACATTTTCTGGACAGGTTTTGTAACTTCTTGTCACTCATTTTGTGACAGAGGCTCTGTGGATATCTCAGTATCATATTTGCAAAAAAACAGATTGGCTAATGAAACGCACACTCGGCCCTCTAAATGGACCAGGGAACTGTCAATCAACACAGGTCGGGTGAGCTAGCGCAGTGAGACGTTTTTGGGGGATTGCAAATGTGAAACTGAATCGGAAAATATATTTTTTTGTATACATATGTTAATAGGCTACATATAGCCTACCATTTGTATTTTATATTTATACCTTTGCTTATTCGATCTGATCACCACCATAGGCCTATGGCATTGTACCAAATTCTTGTGTCAGTCTGTCTTTCAGAACCAAAAATTGCTTTTCTTGATTGTTGACCAATGACAAGTCATCAGCATTGCACATATCCAGATTAGTGACCAGAAAGCGCTTGTCTTATTTTGTCCGGTTTTGCCTGGCAAAGCCAATGGAGCCTATATCACGTTTTAGGGAAGACCCAGATGCAGACAGTGTCGAAGTAACAACAGTTTATTACTAGAACAGGGACAGGCAAAATGACAGGTCAAGGGCATGCAGAGGTCAGTAATCCTGATCAGAGTCAAAGGGTACAAAACGGCAGGCAGGCTCAGGGTCAGGGCAGGCAGAATGGTCAGGGTCAGGGCAGGCAGAATGGTCAGGGTCAGGGCAGGCAGAATGGTCAGGGTCAGGGCAGGCAGAATGGTCAGGGTCAGGGCAGGCAGAATGGTCAGGGTCAGGGCAGGCAGAATGGTCAGGGTCAGGGCAGGCAGAATGGTCAGGGCAGGCAGAATGGTCAGGGTCAGGGCAGACAGAAGGGTCAGGGCAGGCAGAATGGTCAGGGTCAGGGCAGGCAGAATGGTCAGGGTCAGGGCAGGCAGAATGGTCAGGGTCAGGGCAGGCAGAATGGTCAGGGTCAGGGCAGGCAGAGTGGTCAGGGTCAGGGCAGGCAGAATGGTCAGGGTCAGGGCAGACAGAATGGTCAGGGTCAGGGCAGGCAGAATGGTCAGGGTCAGGGCAGAAGGGCAGGCAGAATGGTCAGGGTCAGGGCAGAAGGGCAGGCAGAATGGTCAGGGTCAGGGCAGGCAGAATGGTGAGGGTCAGGGCAGGCAGAATGGTCAGGGTCAGGGCAGGCAGAATGGTCAGGGTCAGGGCAGGCAGAATGGTCAGGGTCAGGGCAGGCAGAATGGTCAAAACCGGGAAAACTAGAAAACAGGCACTATAGAAAAAGACATGAGAAAGGGGAAAAACGTTGGTAGGCTTGACGGAGAAAACAAACTGGTAACAGACAAACAGAACAGGTATAAATACACTGGGGTTAATGGGGGAAGATGGGCGACACCTGGAGCGGAGCGGGGTGGAGACAAGCACATAGACAGGTGAAACGGATCAGGGTGTGACAACCTACCTACATTAATATTATCCATATAAAGTAATGTTCAGCAATGTGTTACAGATGCGTCTTTGTCACAACAATAGGCTACCTGGTGATTTCATTGATCATTTTCATATTTCAGATTGGCCTAGTTTGGGAAGGTAGGCCTTATGATCCTGCTTGGTCTTGCCTCCAAAGAAGTGACAATGTGACATGATATCCCTATTTGATATTGACTGCTAACATGAATGACTTTCAGCTCAAAATGCAGGTGTAAAATGCAGTTTATTTCTGTACCTTGCGTTTTGAAAATGCTGTAATGACAGGCGACATTTGCGCAGCGGTTGTGTGCACGTGCATGTGTGTGCGCCGGGGTCGCAAGCTTTGAACCACTCCTTTTTGAAAGTCGTGGGTCTAAAAGGTTGAAAACCACTGAGCTAGCGAACAGATTGCTGTACACCAATAGGATCGGGTGAAGCGCAAATGGCAAATTGTAGGGAGAGAGCAGTGGTGAAAAAAGTAGTCAATCGTCATACTTGAGTAAAAGTAAAGATACCTTAATAGAAAATGACTCAAGTAAAAGTGAAAGTCACCCAGTAAAATACTACTTGTATAAAGTCTAAAAGTATTTGGATTTAAATATACTTAAGTATCCAAAGTGAAAGTATAAATCATTAAAAAATTCCTTATATTAAACAAGCCAGGCGGCACAATTTTTGATTTTATTTTTATTGATGGATAGCCAGGGGTACACTCCAACACTCAAGACATAATTTCCAAACTAAGCATTTGTGTTTAAATAGTCTGCTAGATCAGAGGCAGTAGGGTTGACCCGGGATGTTCTCTTGATAAGTGTGTGAATTGGACAATTTTCCTGTCAAAATGTAACGAGTATTTTTGGGTGTCAGGGAAAATGTATTATTTTCTTTAGGAATGTAGTGAAGTAAAAGTCAAAGTTGTCAAAAATATAAATAGTAAAGTAAAGTATAGATACCCCAAAAAACTGCTTAAGTAGTGCTGTAAAATATTTTTACTTAAATACTATACACCACTGGGAGAGAGGATTGCCATAAATAAATATGTAACTCCAAAAATGGTTTGTTGATCAAGAATATGATCTTTTCCTTTGTAAGCTCACCAACAATAAGGCATTAAGCAGCAATTACTAGCATAGGCCTACTGGTCTCTTGGTATGTACAAATTGCTTGAAATTGATCATTTACTTGTGAAGCTTGCATTTGGAATTTAATGTTCAAATTAATTATTACATAATCAAAATGTGTGGTAGACAAAATAATAAAAAGGGCTGTCTGGTAGCCTCAATAAATAGACAAATATTTGTAGTTCAACAAGTCATTACCTGTCTAGATTTTATTTTTTTACCTGAGTTGAAAAAACATTTGACTCGACTTGCTGTTAGAATGCATGACATGGACTTGACTCAAGACTCAACCCGTTCTACTTGGGAATCGACTTGAGACTTGGACCTTGAGACTTGCTTGTGACTCGAATAATAGTACCAATGAGAGCTAAAATGAACTAACCACCTTCTACATCTCTCTCTCTCTCTCTCTCTCTCTCTCTCTCTCTCTCTCTCTCTCTCTCTCTCTCTCTCTCTCTCTCTCTCTCTCTCTCTCTCTCTCTCTCTCTCTCTCTCTCTCTCTCTCTCTCTCTCTCTCTCTCTCTCTCTCTCTCTCTCTCTCTCTCTCTCTCTCTCTCTCTCTCTCTCTCTCTCTCTCTCTCTCTCTCTCTCTCTCTCTCTCTCTCTCTCTCTCACAGCTGCAAGCTGTGCCGTGTTCTAACTGTTTTGACTGTGTTCAGGCCAGCACGCTAATGCCAACTTGGAATGGTATTGCACTTTAGCGAAATTGAACATAGAGGCTGGATTCAAACAAACAGAGATAAGTTACCTGTGCTCTGCGTTTGACTTTTTAACCCCTTTTTTTTCTCTCCAATTTCGTCCATCGCTGCAACTCCCCTACGAACTCAGGAGAGGCGAGGGTCGAGAGCCATGCGTCTTCCAAAACACAACCCTGTCAAGTCGCACTGCTTCTTGACACAGTGCACCAATGTGTCGGAGGAAACACCGTCCAGCTGGCGACCGAAGTCAGCTTGCAGGCGCCCGGCCCCTCACAAGGAGTCGCTAGAGCGCGATAGGACAAGGAAATCCCAGCCGGCCAAACCCTCCCCTGGGCCAATTGTGCACCACCTCATGGGTCTCCCGGTCACGACCGGTTATGACACAGCCTGGAATCGAACCCGGGGCTGTAGTGATTCCTCAAGACTGCTGCACCGCTCGGGAGGCCCTGCGTTTGACTTTTAAAGGTGATTTCTGCTCCAGCTGACATTGGGATCGTTTTCAGGAAACAGGAAATTGCCTTTAAAAGTCAATCGCTGTGTGCAGGTCGTTAAATCTGTGTTGGTTTGAATCCTGGCCTAAACTTTAACCTACCGTATGATGATCCTGCAAGGAGAGCAGAGATACTTGTTGGGCTATGGGTCCTGTTTAAAAGTAGTGCACTATATAGGGAATAGGGTGTCATTTGGGACGTAGCCACTGAATATACATCAATCCTGGCTGCAAATCCTTTGTATGTGTTCCTGTGAGGTGAAGGAAGGGAATTGGACAGGTCAGGTAGATACAGGTTGTTTACTCCTGCTGATTCAGCACATCTCCACAGAGGCTGGTTGATTTTTCCTAAACGTTCCTATAGGGGTGTTTATGAATGTTGCAGAAAATAGACATTGTGCAGATGGCAAACAGACAGGCAGGCAGGCAGGCAGCTACAGGTAGCATCAGGTTAGTATGTTAGGAAGGAGGAGCCCCCAGAATGCTCCAGAAGGAGTTGTACCTGATCCGTCTCTTCTCTGGGAGATTTCTCCTGATGTGCCACAGACCTGGGTTCAAATACTATTTGAAATATTTGATATGCTTTCGATGTTTGCACTAGTCTGGCTGTAGTGGCAGGTCTGCACTCTATTCTATCAGATCCATTGCACCAGGCAAGCTCAATCAAGCCTAGATAAAGTATTTAAAAGGATTTAGAATCATATTTGAATCCATGTGCTAGAGGCCCTGCAAAGGTTTGGATAGCATACAGCAGGGAAGGCAAGCCACACTTTGGCAGAGACAAGATGTTTTAAAGAATTAATGTTTGTCTGTTTTGACTGAACAGCATAGTTTAATGGCTGTCATTTTCTGCACGGACAGAGCTGCCAACCGGTGACTGATGACGCAGCAAACAGCAAACCCATGCCTGGTGCTGTATAGAACAGAACACACACACACAGAGCAGAACACAGCTGTATGAGGAGAGGACTGTATGAGACTGTATGAGAATGACGACTTGTGAAATTATATGAAATTGTCTTGTGTTCCTGTGATGTGGTGTGTGTGTGTGTGTGTGGTGGGGTGGGGGAGGGGGGTGTACAAGCCGTTTCTTCTCGATCCAGGACAAAATGGTCAGCTTGGCAGCAACGTGTCTCTGGCCTCTTGACTACCAACATCAGCACCAAGTCTACGTCCCAAATGGCACCCTATTCCCAAATGGGCCCATAGGGCTACGTCAAAAGTAGTGCACTAAGTAGAGAATAGGGTGCTATTTGGGACAGAACCCGAGCATCTGCAATGCATTAGCACAAGCTCAGATAGTCAGCCCAGCATGTGTTCAGGAACATCTTAATGATTCTTACGATTTATCAAGATCACAGAAAAATGCTAAAGAGAGAGATTTGCCCAAACATTGACACAAATCAAGCATTTTATTTACATCTTCTTTCTGCAAATCTGGTACATGGGGTGGGAGAGGTAGGATCTTAATTTGATGACCCTGTTGCAGGAAATGTAAAACCTTCTGATGTTTGTAATTTCCACTTTCAAATTTCTGACTTAAAATTTCCCTTAAAATGTATCGGCCCCAACAAAAATGTTAATGAATTATAATCCGCATATTGATTCACAAAAAAAAAGTTTAATGCTGTAGCAAACTGGCTCAAATTAAGATCCTACATCTGTATTGAGGCGAGGCCTTGTTAAATGAACTGGTAAGACCTGTTTCGCGCTTCAGAAAGTATTCACACCCCTTGGACTTTTTCCACATTTTGTTGAATTGTAGCGTGAATTTAATTAAATTGATTAAATTGAGATGTTGTGTCAATGGCCTATACTGTACACACAATACCCCATAATGTCAAAGTGTTATTGTGTTTTTACACATTTTTACAAATTCATTAAAAATGAAAAGCTGAAATGTCTTGAGTCAATAGGTATTCAACCCCTTTGTTATGGCAGGCCTAAATAAGTTAAGGGGTAAACATTTGCTTAACAAGTCATATACAGTGCCTTGCGAAAGTATTCGGCCCCCTTGAACTTTGCGACCTTTTGCCACATTTCAGGCTTCAAACATAAAGATATAAATATGGCCTATAAAAAGATATATCTTTTTGTATCCAAATCCGGCTTTAAACTTCTTCACAACAGTATCTCGGACCTGCCTGGTGTGTTCCTTGTTCTTCATGATGCTCTCTGCGCTTTTAACAGACCTCTGAGACTATCACAGTGCAGGTGCATTTATACGGAGACTTGATTACACACAGATGGATTGTATTTATCATCATTAGTCATTTAGGTCAACATTGGATCATTCAGAGATCCTCACTGAACTTCTGGAGAGAGTTTGCTGCACTGAAAGTAAAGGGGCTGAATAATTTTGCACGCCCAATTTTTCAGTTTTTGATTTGTTAAAAAAGTTTGAAATATCCAATAAATGTCGTTCCACTTCATGATTGTGTCCCACTTGTTGTTGATTCTTCACAAAAAAATACAGTTTTATATCTTTATGTTTGAAGCCTGAAATGTGGCAAAAGGTCGCAAAGTTCAAGGGGGCCGAATACTTTCGCAAGGCACTGTATACAGTTGAAGTCGGAAGTTTACATACACGTAGGTTGGAGTCATTAAAACTCGTATTTCCACCACTGCACAAATTTCTTGTTAACAAACTATAGTTTTGGCAAGTCGGATAGGACATCTACTTTGTGCATGACACAAGTCATTTTTCCAACAATTGTTTACAGACAGATTATTTCATTTATAATTCACTGTATCACAATAACAGTGGGTCAAAAGTTTACATACATAAGTTGACTGTGCCTTTAAACAGCTTGGAAAATTCCAGAAAATAATGTCATGGCTTTAGAAGCTTCTGATAGGCTAATTGACATCATTTGAGTCAATTGGAGGTGTACCTGTGGATGTATTTCAAGGCCTACCTTCCAACCCAGGGACTATTTGCTTGACATCATGGGAAAATCAAAAGAAATCAGCCAAGACCTCAGAAAAACAATTGTAGACCTCCACAAGTCTGGTTCATCCTTGGGAGCAATTTCCAAACACCTGAAGGTACCACATTCATCTGTAAAAAACAATAGTACGCAAGTATAAACACCATTGGACCATGCACCCGTCATGCTCAGGAAGGAGACATGTTCTGTCTCCTAGAGATGAACGTACTTTGGTGCGAAAAGTGCAAATAAATCCCAGAACAACAGCCAAGGACCTTGTGAAGATGCTGGAGGAAACGGGGACAAAAGTATCTATATCCACATTAAAACGAGTCCTATATCGACATAACGTGAAAGGCCGCTCAGTAAGGAAGAAGCCACTGCTCCAAAACCGGCATTAAAAAGCCAGACTATGGTTTGCAACTGCACATGGGGACAAAGATCGTACTTTTTGGAGAAATGTCCTCTGGTCTGATGAAACAAAAATAGAACTGTTTGGCCATAATAGTCATCGTTATGTTGGGAGGAAAAAGGGGGAGGCTTGCAAGCCGAAGAACACCATCCCAACCGTGAAGCATGGGGGTGGCAGCATCATGCTGTGGGGGTGCTTTGCTGCAGGAGGGACTGGTGCACTTCACAAAATAGATGGCCTAATGAGGTAGGTAAATGTGGAAATATTGAAGCAACATATCAAGACATCCGTCAAGAAGTTCAATCTTGGTCGCAAATGTGTCTCCCAAATGGACAATGACCCCAATTATACTTCAAAAGTTGTGGCAAAATGGTTTAAGGACAACAAAGTCAAGGTATTGGAGTGGTCATCACAAAGCCCTGACCTCAATCCTATAGAAAATGTGTAGGCAGAACTGAAAAAGCATGTGCGAGCAAGGAGACCTACTAACCTGACTCAGTTACACCAGCTCTGTCAGGAGGAATGGGCCAATATTCACCCAACTTATTGTGGGAAGCTTGTGGAAGGCTACCCGACATGTTTGACCCAAGTTAAACAATTTAAAGGCAATGCTACCAAATACTAATTGAGAGCATGTAAACTTCTCACCCACTGGGAATGTGATGAAAGAAGTACAAGCTTAAATAAATCATTCTCTCTACTACTATTCTGACATTTCACATTCTTAAAATAAAGTGGTGATCCTAACTGACCTAAGACAGGGAATTGTTACTAGGATTAAATTGTGTATGTAAACTTCTGACTACAACTGTAAGTTGCATGGACTCACTTTGTGTGCAATAACAGTGTTTAAAATCATTTTTGTGAATGACTACCTCATCTCTGTACCAATCACATATAATTATCTGGAGCGGCCTTCAGTCGAGCAGTGAATTTCAAACACAGATTCAACCACAAAGACCAGGGAGGTTTTCCAATGCTTTGCCAAGAAGGGCACCTACTGGTAGATGGGTAAAATAAAAAGCAGACATTAAATATCCCTTATAGCATAGTGAAGTTATTAATTACACTTTGGATGGTGCCTCAATACACCCAGTCACAACAAAGATACAGGTGTCCTTCCTAATTAATTAGCTGGAGAGGAAGGAAACCGCTCAGGGATTTCACCATGAGGTCAATGGTGACTTTAAAGCAGTTACAGAGTTTAATGGCTGTGATAGGAGAAAACTGAGGATGTAGTTACTCCACAATACTAACCTTAAAGACAGAGTGAAAAGAAGGAAGCCTGTACATAATAAAAATATTCCAAATCATACATCCTGTTTGCAATAAGGCACCAATGTAAAACTGCAACAAATTTGGCAAATAAATGACATTTATGTCCTGAATGCAAAGCATAATGTTTGGGGCATATCCAAGTTAATTCTCCTTTCCAACGGACACTGGGAGACAAATTCACCTTCCAGCAGGACAATAACCTAAAACACAAGTCCAAATATACACTGGAGTTGCTTACCAATACAACATTGAACTCCAGGGAGTGTATTACTCTATTGAGGGTTAAGATAACTCCCAGTAAAGTCAATTTAACCCAATTTTTTTTGTGATTTCAACTATTCTTGATTTACTGTGCACCTGTTTGCTATTATACAACTCTAGAGTTTTTGCTGTTCAGCAGTTTCTGTGGGTGTCCAAAAACACTTGTCTGCATCCCAAATAGCATCCTATTCCGTATATAGTGTACTACTTTTGTCCATAGGGAATAGGGTCCCATTTGGAATGCAGCTATGGACTCCATACTACAGTACAAAATGGAACTCTGAGCTAAATTCCATCTCCACATTGGCTGGATGAACTGCAGGGTGCAGTAAACTGATTGGCTGACCGGGTTCTTCTCGCAGCTGTCAGAAGCAACTGTTTTGCAACCAGAGAGTGTAGCTCCTTGCAACAACAGTGGTCAATGCTGTCTGGAAGAGCTCTCTTTCTGCAGTGCTTGGCTACCTATTCTGTAAATTGCAGACCTGGGTCTGAATACTATTTTAACTAATTTAAACGTCTTAAGCTGTACTTGATGGAGTTTGCCTGGTACAAAGTAACACAAGTAGCACAATTAAGGGTGGCAGATATCCTGGTGGTTAAGAGCATAGGGCCAGTAACCGAAAGGTCACTGGTTCGAATCCCTGAGCTGGCAAGGTGGAAAAATCAACTGTATTGCCCTTGAGCAAGGCAGTTAACCCCAACAACAACTCCTCCCAGGGAGGATGATGTTGATTAAGGCAGTCCCCTACACCTCTCGGATTCAGAGGGGTTGGGTTAAATGCAAAAGACACATTTCAGTTGAATGCATTCAGTTGTGCAAACGACTAGGTTTCCCTCCTTTCCCTTTCCCCAGTAGAATAGTCCAGAAATGGTAAGCACTGCCCATCTTGCAACCCCAAAAACACACAACGCTCAGTGTATTTGGAATATCTCAAATAAGGATGGATCCCAGGTCTGCTATGCACATTGCACATACTGTACTCTGACATGAATGCATTAAAATGTCCTGAGGGACACATACTGTACTCTGAGATGAATGCATTAAAATGTCCCGAGGGACACATACTGTACTCTGAGATGAATGTATTCAAATGTCCTGAGGGACACATACTGTACTCTGAGATTAATGCATTAAAATGTCCTGAGGGACACATACTGTACTCTGAAAATGAATGCATTAAAATGTCCTGAGGGCCACATACTGTACTCTGAGATGAATGCATTAAAATGTCCTGAGGGCCACATACTGTACTCTGACATGAATGCATTAAAATGTCCCGAGGGACACATACTTTACTCTGAGATTAATGTATTCAAATGTCCTGAGGGCCACATACTGTACTCTGAGATGAATGCATTAAAATGTCCTGAGGGCCACATACTGTACTCTGAGATGTATGCATTAAAACGTCCTGAGGGACACATACTGTACTCTGAGATTAATGTATTCAAATGTCCTGAGGTTCACAAACTGTACTCTGAGATGAATGCATTAAAATGTCCTGAGGGACACATACTGTACTCTGAGATGAATGCATGAAAATGTCCTGAGGGACATATATTTCTGGAGTGAGAACCAAATGTCAACCCCGCCCACTGTCTGAATCCTCCCACTCACAACTTTGGCTTCCCTTTCCTCCCCATTAGAGAAAGTGAGAAATCTATTGCCAAAACATCAACCGCAGCTTGTTGTAAAACTGGGAGTGTGATATCCAGTACCAGTCAAAAGTTAGAACACACCTACTCATTTGAGGGGTTTTCTTTATTTTTACTATTTTCTACATTGTAGAAAATTAGTGAAGACATTACAACTATGAAATAACACATATGAAATCATGTAGTAACCAAAAAAGTGTTAAACAAATCAAAATGTATTTTTTATTTTGCCTTGATGACAGCTTTGCATACTCTTGGCATTCTCTGAACCAGTTACATGAGAAATGCTTTCCCAACAGTTTTGAAGTAGTTCCCACATATGCTGAGCACTTGTTGGGTGCTTTTGCTTCAACTCATCCCAAAACATCTCAATTGGGTTGAGGCTGGGTGATTGTGGAGGTTAGTTCATCTGATGCAGCAAATTATAGTCCCACTAAGATCAAACCAGATGGGATGGCGTATCGCTGCAGAATGCTGTGGTAGCCATGCTGGTTAAGTGTGCCTTGAATTCTAAAGCTCCGCCACATCATCACACCTCCTCCTCTGTGCATCACGGTTAGAACCACACATGGTGAGATCATCCGTTCACCTACTCTACGTCTCACAAAGACACAGCGGTTGGAACCAAAAATCTCAAATTTGGACTCATCAGACCAAAAGACAGATTTCCACCAGTCTAATGTCCATTGCTCGTGTTTCTTGGCCCAAGCAAGTCTTCTTCTTATTGGTGTCCTTTTGTAGTGGTTTCTTTGCAGCAATTTGACCATGAAGGTCTGATTCACGCAGTCTCCTCTGAACAGTTGATGTTGAGATGTGTCTTTTACTCTTGAAGCATTTATTTGGGCTGCAATTTCTGAGGCTGATAACTCTAATGAACGTATCCTCTGCAGCAGAGGTAACTCTGGGTCTTCCTTTCCTGTGGCGGTCCTCATGAGAGCCAGTTTCATCATTGCGCTTGATGGTTTTTGCGACTGCACTTGAAGAAACTTTAAAAGTTCTTGAAATGTTCCGCATTGACTAACCTTCATGTCTTAAAGTAATGATGGATACTAACCATAACTTGTCACAACACAACTGATTGGCACAAACACATTAATAAGAAGGAAAGAAATTCCACAAATTAACTTTTAACAAGGCACACCTGTTAAGGTGTGAGGTGTAAGGTTGAGAGAATGCCAAGCTGTCATCAAGGCAAAGGGTGGAATCTCAAATATAAAATATACTTTGATTTGTTTAACACTTTCTTTGGGTTACTACGTGATTCATATGTGTTATTTCATAGTTTTCATAGTTTTGATATCTTCACTATTATTCTACAATGTAGAACATAGTAAAAACAAAGAAAACCCCATCAATGAGCAGGTGTGTCCAAACTTTGCTACTGCATGTTTTAAGCGAGGTGGCAGTAAGGTAGCCTAGTGGTTAAGAGCATTGGGCCAGGAACAGGAAGGTCACTAGTTTGAATCCCAGAGATGACTAGGTGAAAAATCTGGGCGTCAATGTAAGTAACGTAATTAAAAAATACCCTTCAATGTGTGTATGTACTGCATGGGTAGTCTTAGACGTACATGGAGATGTTTTAGAGTCCTGTGTTTAGAGAGAGTGACAGAAAGAAAGAGAGAGAGAGAGAGTGAGTGATAGTGTGTGTTCAGCGCTAGCTGGTTGTTTGACATTCACTGATTGCTGCCATTATAATCAGCAGTGATACTACTTCCACACACCCACACACAAACTCCCGTCCTGTACACTGGGCCAGCTTCCTTGTGGAGAGGAATATGGCGCCGTTCTGTTGTCTCTGTATCTCTCTCTCTCTGGCTTTCCCTCCCTCCTTTCTATCTGCTCAGGACATAAACACTTCATCGGAGTGGCAACAACCAACACATTGTGGATACTGATAGTGTGACTGAGAAAGAGTGAGCATCAAAGGAAGAGCAGGAGAGAGAGTAATAGAGAGAGGGAGATAAATGGATAGAGAGAAAGAGAAGCAAAAAAAAGCACTTCATCGTGAGAGAGCTACTTGTAATTGGCCGCTGCTCAACCGCCCACAGCCAGAAGCCGTTATGCCAAAGTACCTAGCCACTTCTTCACCACAATGACTACAGAGGACGTCACAGCTAGGACAACACTTAGAATACAGACACTTATGATGCTTCATATGAACGGGCCACTAGTCTAGAACTGATACACTTGGTTTGCATCCCAACTGGAAGCTGATTCCTGTGCACTATGTAGAGAAAAGGGTGCCATTTGGGACTGAAAATGGTATCAGGCTTGGGCATCATGCATGCCAATTCAAGATTTATCCACTGGAAATATAAGCTGATTGAAGATGTTGTTTCCTTTATGCATAATTCCCTCAAATATATGACATTTGGTCATCAGTATGCCCTCAAAAGAATATAGGGTGCATGAAGCCTCTGGTACAAGGATATCATAATCTAGGATAAATCATGTGGGATTGATACTCCTTATTTACATATTTCACATTTCATAGTTAACATTTCTCAGCAGATGACAAATGAAAGAAAACAGTCAAGCGGAGATAGATTTGGACGAGATTAATTTGTTTTGGAACAAACTAATTGACCTCAATTGGACCTTTCCAGAGCAGTTGGCAAAGTGTTAGCATGCAATGTTCTATGGAAAAACTACGAAGCCTGTACACTGGCAGAAAGATAGTCAAGCCATTATGTCTTGGTATCAGTGTTCCTATTGACTAATACACTAGTACCTTTACTATTAATGGTTATTGGGCACATTTTGTTACGTTGCAGCCTTATTCTATAATTTATTAAATTGTTTTTTCTCTCATCAATCTACACACCATACCCCAGAATGACAAAGCAAAAACAACAACTGAAATGTCACATTTACATAAGTATTCAGTCTCTTTACTCAGTACTTTGTTGAAGTACCTTTGGAAGAGGTTACAGCCTTGAGTCTTCTTGGGTATGACGCTACAAACTTGGCACACCTGTATTTTGGGAGTTTCTCCCATTCTTCTCTGCAGATCCTCTCAAGCTCTGTCAGGTTGGATGGGGAGCATCGCTTTACAGCTATTTTCAAATCTCTCCAGAGATGGTCGATCGTGTTCAAGTCTGGGCTCTGGCTGGGCCACTCAAGGACATTCAGAGACTTGTGCCAAAGCCACTCCTGCGTTTTCTTGGCTGTGTGCTTAGGGTTGTTATCCTGTTAGAAGGTGAACCTTCACCCCAGTCTGAGGTCCTGAGCGCAGGTTTTCATCAAGGATTTCTCTGTACTTTGTTCCTTTCATCTTTCCCCTGATCCTGACTAGTCTCCTAGTCCCTGCTGCTGAAAGACATCCCCACAGCATGATGCTGCCACCACCATGCTTCACCGTATGGATGGTGTCAGGTTTCCTCCAGACATGACACTTGGCATTCAGGCCAAAGAGTTCCATCTTGGTTTCATCAGAAGAGAGAATCTTGTTTCTCATGGTCTGAAAGTCCTTTTGGTGCCTTTTGGCAAACTCCAAGCAGACTGTCATGTGCCTTTTACTGATGAGTGGCTTCCGTCTGGCCACTCTACCATAAAGGCCTGATTGTTGAGGGCTGCACAGATAGTTGTCCTTCTGGAAGGGTCTCCCATCTCCACAGAGAAACTCTGGAGCTCTGTCAGAGTGACCATTGGGTGCTTGGTCACTTCTCTCAACAAGGCCCTTCTCCCCGATTGCTTAGTTTGGCCGGGGGGCCAGCTCTAGGAAGAGTCTTGTTGGTACCAAATTTCTTCCATTTAAGAATGATGGAAGACCTTCAATGCTTCAGACATTTTTTGGTACCCTTCCCCAGATCTGTGCCTCAACACAATCCTGTCACTGAGCTCTACAGACAATTCCTTCGACCTCATGGCTTGGTTTTTGCTCTGACATGCACTGTAAACTGATGGGACCTGATATAGACAGGTGTGTGCCTTTCCAAATCATGTCCAATCAATATAATTTACCACAGGTGGACTCCAGTCAAGTTGTAGAAACATCTCACGGATGATCAATGGAAACAGGATGCACCTGAGCTCAATTTCGAGTCGTATAGCGAAGGGTCTGAATACTTACATACAAAAATAAGGTATTTCTTCTGCCGGCCAAGCCCTCCCTAACCCGGACGACGCTGGGCCAATTGTGCATCGCCCCACGGACCTCCCGGTCACGGCCGGTTGCAACAGAGCCTGGGTGGGAACCCAGAGTATCTGGTGGCACAGCTGGCACTGCAGTACAGCGCCCTTAACCACTGTGCCACACGGGAGGACCAGTTGGCAAGAGTTTGACTGTTTTACTGACTCTGTTCAACTTATTCAGTCAAAATAAAAAATATTTTGACTAATTTCGTTCATTTGATTCAGAGCACGCACGACCCCCTACCGGCAAACGATGAACTAAAAACTCTAAAGAATCATGTTTCTGCAAGCCTCTCGTTCACCATAGTGGGCTTATTGGATGTGTCATTTGTGACTGAGACTTGTGCTTCAAGTGTGCTTCAAACAATGTACATTTGGGATTGCTAGTCAGACAAATAAGATGACTTCTTGATACCTTTGAAACAAGGTCTATTTGTGGCAACAACTTGACTAGATTGTGAACAACTCTTGGTGGAATGCAGTTGCTTGACTGCAGCGAGGGAGATTAGCACAATATCGTTTGCGAACTGCAGCAGTCCTCACAAAACGATTTGTTCTAGAGTTCGAGCTTGTTGAGCAGATGCTGGCTGTAGGCCATGTGTTTTTAGTTGATCTATTTTCCTGCGTGCACGTGATAGACAGTTGGTGGTGGGAGCACGTCTCTGGAGCCTCCTTAGCCGGAGGAGCATGTATTAATCCTGCTGTATTTATTGCGGCCAGCAGGTCAAATAAACAACTAAAATGAATGAGTCTCTCGGCTCGAATGAACAATGACGCTCGAGTCAGTAAAAATACTTGTTCTAAGCGATCTGTACATCTCTAGTTGACAAGACAGCACAAAGAGATCTGGAACCAGGCTACGCAAAACCCTGTATGCCTAACTGATTACTTGGGTCTCCCATGCAGAGAGAAAGGCTCTGTTTGTCTATGTCCTCCGAGAGAAGTTGTCAGACAGGTAGAATGAAAGACAGAAAGATTAGGCCACATCAAGGTAATTAGATTTGAAGGGGGCATTTAACCAATCAAATGATGTGACCTGATTTGAAGAAAGAGAATAAGTGACGGAGGAGAAGAAAACATGTTGTTGAGGCTGAGGGTCTGAATCACTGGAGGGTAACTGTTGATGTCCTCCAGTCTGCTATCTGTTATCCTGATGTGAACTCTCCGGATTCCCAGCTGCGTCTCAAATTGCACCATATTCCCTATATTCCCTTTTGACCAGGGCCCTAGGTGCACAATGTAGGAAATAGGGTGCTATTTCTTAAATCTCCCCCATTCCTTAAATCCGGACCTCCCCTTTTTGGCCTTCATTATATGCATGTGATAGTCCGTTGTGCCCTCCAATATCCTGTCAACATTTCATAGTGGCTGACGGATTGGTTTGGAATCCAATGTCCTGTCAACATTCCGTAGAGGCTGACGGATTGGTTTGGCATCTGATGTCCTGTCAACATTCCGTAGAGGCTGACGGATTGGTTTGGCATCTGATGTCCTGTCAACATTTCGTAGAGGCTGACGGATTGGTTTGGCATCCAATGTCCTGTCAACATTTCATGGAGGCTGACGGATTGGTTTGGCATCCAATGTCCTGTCAACATTTTGTAGAGGCTGACGGATTGGTTTGGCATCTGATGTCCTGTCAACATTTCGTAGAGGCTGACGGATTGGTTTGGCATCCAATGTCCTGTCAACATTTCGTAGAGGTTGACGGATTTGTTTGGCATCTGAAGTCCTGTCAACATTTCGTAGAGGCTGACGGATTGGTTTGGCATCTGATGCCCTGTCAACATTTCGTAGAGGCTGACGGATTGGTTTGGCATCTGATGCCCTGTCAACATTTCGTAGAGGATGATGGATTGGTTTGGCCTCTGATGCCCTGTCAACATTTCGTAGAGGATGATGGATTTGTTTGGCATCTGATGTCCTGTCAACATTTCGTAGAGGCTGACGGATTGGTTTGGCATCTGATGCCCTGTCAACATTTCGTAGAGGATGACGGATTGGTTTGGCATCTGATGGCCTGTCAACATTTCGTAGAGGCTGACGGATTGGTTTGGCATCTGATGTCCTGTCAACATTTCGTAGAGGCTGACGGATTGGTTTGGCATCTGATGCCCTGTCAACATTTCGTAGAGGATGACGGATTGGTCTGGCATCTGATGCCCTGTCAACATTTCGTAGAGGATGACGGATTGGTTTGGCATCTGATGTTTCTGTCAACATTTCGTAGAGGGTGACGGATTGGTTTGGCATCTGATGTTTCTGTCAACATTTCGTAGAGGCTGATGGATTGGTTTGGCATCTGATGTTTCTGTCAACATTTCGTAGAGGCTGATGGATTGGTTTGGCATCTGAATCCCTGTCAACATTTCGTAGAGGATGACGGATTGGTTTGGCATCTGATGGCCTGTCAACATTTCGTAGAGGATGACGGATTGGTTTGGCATCTGATGGCCTGTCAACATTTCGTAGAGGTTGACGGATTAGTTTGGCATCTGATGCCCTGTCAACATTTCTTGGAGGTTGACGGATTAGTTTGGCATCTGATGGCCTGTCAACATTTCGTAGAGGTTGACGGATTTGTTTGGCATCTGATGTTTCTGTCAACATTTCGTAGAGGCTGACGGATTGGTTTGGCATCTGATGGCCTGTCAACATTTCGTAGAGGATGACGGATTGGTCTGGCATCTGATGGCCTGTCAACATTTCGTAGAGGCTGACGGATTGGTTTGGCATCTGATGGCCTGTCAACATTTCGTAGAGGTTGACGGATTAGTTTGGCATCTGATGTTTCTGTCAACATTTCGTAGAGGCTGATGGATTGGTTTGGCATCTGATGGCCTGTCAACATTTCGTAGAGGTTGACGGATTAGTTTGGCATCTGATGTCCTGTCAACATTTCGTAGAGGCTGACGGATTGGTTTGGCATCTGATGGCCTGTCAACATTTCGTAGAGGATGACGGATTGGTCTGGCATCTGATGGCCTGTCAACATTTCGTAGAGGCTGACGGATTGGTTTGGCATCTGATGGCCTGTCAACATTTCGTAGAGGTTGACGGATTAGTTTGGCATCTGATGTTTCTGTCAACATTTCGTAGAGGCTGATGGATTGGTTTGGCATCTGATGGCCTGTCAACATTTCGTAGAGGTTGACGGATTAGTTTGGCATCTGATGTCCTGTCAAAATTTCGTAGAGGCTGACGGATTGGTTTGGCATCTGATGGCCTGTCAACATTTCGTAGAGGCTGACGGATTGGTTTGGCATCCAATGTCCTGTCAACATTTCATAGTGGCTGACGGATTGGTTTGGAATCCAATGTTCTGTCAACATTCCGTAGAGGCTGACGGATTGGTTTGGCATCTAATGCCCTGTCAACATTTCGTAGAGGCTGACGGATTGGTTTGGCATCCAATGTCCTGTCAACATTTCATGGAGGCTGACGGATTGGTTTGGCATCCAATATCCTGTCAACATTTTGTAGAGGCTGACGGATTGGTTTGGCATCTGATGTCCTGTCAACATTTCGTAGAGGCTGACGGATTGGTTTGGCATCCAATGTCCTGTCAACATTTCGTAGAGGCTGACGGATTGGTTTGGCATCCAATGTCCTGTCAACATTTTGTAGAGGCTGAAGGATTGGTTTGGCATCCAATGTCCTGTCAACATTTCGTAGAGGCTGACGGATTGGTTTGACATCTGATATTTCTGTCAACATTTCGTAGAGGCTGACGGATTGGTTTGGCATCCAATGCCATGTCAACATTTCGTAGAGGCTGACGGATTTGTTTGGCATCTGATGTCCTGTCAACATTTCGTAGAGGCTGACGGATTGGTTTGGCATCTGATGCCCTGTCAACATTTCGTAGAGGCTGACGGATTGGTTTGGCATCTGATGCCCTGTCAACATTTCGTAGAGGATGATGGATTGGTTTGGCCTCTGATTCCCTGTCAACATTTCGTAGAGGATGATGGATTTGTTTGGCATCTGATGTCCTGTCAACATTTCGTAGAGGCTGACGGATTGGTTTGGCATCCAATGCCATGTCAACATTTCGTAGAGGATGACGGATTGGTTTGGCCTCTGATAACCTGTCAACATTTCGTAGAGGATGACGGATTGGTTTGGCATCTGATGGCCTGTCAACATTTCGTAGAGGATGACGGATTGGTTTGGCATCTGATGGCCTGTCAACATTTCGTAGAGGCTGACGGATTGGTTTGGCATCTGATGTTTCTGTCAACATTTCGTAGAGGCTGACGGATTGGTTTGGCATCTGATGTCCTGTCAACATTCCGTAGAGGCTGACGGATTGGTTTGGCATCTGATGGCCTGTCAAAATTTCCTAGAGGCTGACGGATTGGTTTGGCATCCAATGTCCTGTCAACATTTCGTAGAGGCTGACGGATTGGTTTGGCATCCAATATCCTGTCAACATTTCGTAGAGGCTGACGGATTGGTTTGACATCCAATGTCCTGTCAACATTTCGTAGAGGCTGACGGATTGGTTTGGCATCCAATGTCCTGTCAACATTCCGAAGAGGCTGACGGATTGGTTTGGCATCTGATGTCCTGTCAACATTTCGTAGAGGCTGACGGATTGGTTTGGCATCTAATGCCCTGTCAACATTTCGTAGAGGATGACGGATTGGTTTGGCCTCTGATGCCCTGTCAAAATTTCGTAGAGCATGACGGATTGGTTTGGCATCTGATGGCCTGTCAACATTTCGTAGAGGTTGACGGATTAGTTTGGCATCTGATGCCCTGTCAACATTTCGTAGAGGCTGACGGATTGGTTTGGCATCTGATGGCCTGTCAACATTTCGTAGAGGATGACGGATTGGTCTGGCATCTGATGGCCTGTCAACATTTCGTAGAGGCTGACGGATTGGTTTGGCATCTGATGGCCTGTCAACATTTCGTAGAGGTTGACGGATTAGTTTGGCATCTGATGTTTCTGTCAACATTTCGTAGAGGCTGATGGATTGGTTTGGCATCTGATGGCCTGTCAACATTTCGTTGAGGTTGACGGATTAGTTTGGCATCTGATGTCCTGTCAAAATTTCGTAGAGGCTGACGGATTGGTTTGGCATCTGATGGCCTGTCAACATTTCGTAGAAGATGACGGATTGGTTTGGCATCTGATGTCCTGTCAACATTTCGTAGAGGATGACGGATTGGTTTGGCATCTGATGGCCTGTCAACATTTCGTAGAGGCTGACGGATTGGTTTGACATCCAATGTCCTGTCAACATTTCGTAGAGGCTGACGGATTGGTTTGGCATCCAATGTCCTGTCAACATTCCGAAGAGGCTGACGGATTGGTTTGGCATCTGATGTCCTGTCAACATTTCGTAGAGGCTGACGGATTGGTTTGGCATCTAATGCCCTGTCAACATTTCGTAGAGGATGACGGATTGGTTTGGCCTCTGATGCCCTGTCAAAATTTCGTAGAGGATGACGGATTGGTTTGGCATCTGATGGCCTGTCAACATTTCGTAGAGGCTGACGGATTGGTTTGGCATCTGATGCCCTGTCAACATTTCGTAGAGGATGACGGATTGGTCTGGCATCTGATGCCCTGTCAACATTTCGTAGAGGATGACGGATTGGTTTGGCATCTGATGTTTCTGTCAACATTTCGTAGAGGGTGACGGATTGGTTTGGCATCTGATGTTTCTGTCAACATTTCGTAGAGGCTGATGGATTGGTTTGGCATCTGATGTTTCTGTCAACATTTCGTAGAGGCTGATGGATTGGTTTGGCATCTGAATCCCTGTCAACATTTCGTAGAGGATGACGGATTGGTTTGGCATCTGATGGCCTGTCAACATTTCGTAGAGGTTGACGGATTAGTTTGGCATCTGATGCCCTGTCAACATTTCGTAGAGGTTGACGGATTAGTTTGGCATCTGATGGCCTGTCAACATTTCGTAGAGGTTGACGGATTAGTTTGGCATCTGATGTTTCTGTCAACATTTCGTAGAGGCTGACGGATTGGTTTGGCATCTGATGGCCTGTCAACATTTCGTAGAGGATGACGGATTGGTCTGGCATCTGATGGCCTGTCAACATTTCATAGAGGCTGACGGATTGGTTTGGCATCTGATGGCCTGTCAACATTTCGTAGAGGATGACGGATTGGTCTGGCATCTGATGGCCTGTCAACATTTCGTAGAGGCTGACGGATTGGTTTGGCATCTGATGGCCTGTCAACATTTCGTAGAGGCTGACGGATTGGTTTGGCATCTAATGCCCTGTCAACATTTCGTAGAGGATGAGGGATTGGTTTGGCCTCTGATGCCCTGTCAAAATTTCGTAGAGGATGACGGATTGGTTTGGCATCTGATGGCCTGTCAACATTTCGTAGAGGCTGACGGATTGGTTTGGCATCTGATGCCCTGTCAACATTTCGTAGAGGATGACGGATTGGTCTGGCATCTGATGCCCTGTCAACATTTCGTAGAGGATGACGGATTGGTTTGGCATCTGATGTTTCTGTCAACATTTCGTAGAGGGTGACGGATTGGTTTGGCATCTGATGTTTCTGTCAACATTTCGTAGAGGCTGATGGATTGGTTTGGCATCTGATGTTTCTGTCAACATTTCGTAGAGGCTGATGGATTGGTTTGGCATCTGAATCCCTGTCAACATTTCGTAGAGGATGACGGATTGGTTTGGCATCTGATGGCCTGTCAACATTTCGTAGAGGTTGACGGATTAGTTTGGCATCTGATGCCCTGTCAACATTTCGTAGAGGTTGACGGATTAGTTTGGCATCTGATGGCCTGTCAACATTTCGTAGAGGTTGACGGATTAGTTTGGCATCTGATGTTTCTGTCAACATTTCGTAGAGGCTGACGGATTGGTTTGGCATCTGATGGCCTGTCAACATTTCGTAGAGGATGACGGATTGGTCTGGCATCTGATGGCCTGTCAACATTTCGTAGAGGCTGACGGATTGGTTTGGCATCTGATGGCCTGTCAACATTTCGTATAGGTTGTCGGATTAGTTTGGCATCTGATGTTTCTGTCAACATTTCGTAGAGGCTGATGGATTGGTTTGGCATCTGATGGCCTGTCAACATTTCGTAGAGGTTGACGGATTAGTTTGGCATCTGATGCCCTGTCAACATTTCGTAGAGGCTGACGGATTGGTTTGGCATCTGATGGCCTGTCAACATTTCGTAGAGGATGACGGATTGGTCTGGCATCTGATGGCCTGTCAACATTTCGTAGAGGCTGACGGATTGGTTTGGCATCTGATGGCCTGTCAACATTTCGTAGAGGTTGACGGATTAGTTTGGCATCTGATGTTTCTGTCAACATTTCGTAGAGGCTGATGGATTGGTTTGGCATCTGATGGCCTGTCAACATTTCGTTGAGGTTGACGGATTAGTTTGGCATCTGATGTCCTGTCAAAATTTCGTAGAGGCTGACGGATTGGTTTGGCATCTGATGGCCTGTCAACATTTCGTAGAAGATGACGGATTGGTTTGGCATCTGATGTCCTGTCAACATTTCGTAGAGGATGACGGATTGGTTTGGCATCTGATGGCCTGTCAACATTTCGTAGAGGTTGACGGATTAGTTTGGCATCTGATGTTTCTGTCAACATTTCGTAGAGGCTGATGGATTGGTTTGGCATCTGATGCCCTGTCAACATTTCGTATAGGATGACGGATTGGTTTGGCATCTGATGCCCTGTCAACATTTCGTAGAGGCTGACGGATTAGTTTGGCATCTGATGGCCTGTCAACATTTCGTAGAGGCTGACGGATTAGTTTGGCATCTGATGGCCTGTCAACATTTCGTAGAGGCTGACGGATTAGTTTGGAATCTGATGGCCTGTCAACATTTCGTAGAGGCTGACGGATTAGTTTGGCATCTGATGGCTTGTCAACATTTCGTAGAGGCTGACAGATTAGTTTGGCATACATGCACAGTTATTCCAGAGGAAAATAGCTGGTGCTGAGGCAGATGTCTGCTTGTTTGAAGTAAGTAAAAAAAAAATGAAACCCCTGTGGATATTTAAAAAGGCTGGGTCTGCAGTTTGCACAAAAATGGTTTGTCATATTTTGATTGCTGTTGCCATGCCGTTTATGTTTACTGTTGTTCTCCCTGCACAGTTTTCACTCAGATTGGGAGTTCCCATTCTCTTGTAGTCTGTTCTGTTCTTTCACTTTCTAGTTAGAAACAGTGTCTGTTATGTGTCCTCTGGCTCTTTCCTCCTCTGTTGACAGACTCATGGTCTTTTTATGATATAAGGGCAGGAAAATGAATTGAGATTAAAAGTGTTCTTTTGTTTCAGGCAGAGATTTGAAAAAGAGAGAGAAATAATGAGGGATAGAGAGAGGAGAAGGAGAAGGGAAGATAGCTGGGTTGCGGCCATGTTGAAAGAATAGAGGCCCATTCTCATACTTCGTCCAACAAAGACATGTCCATATATCAACTGACACTCATTCCATCCAACCTCACAGAGCTTTGCCCCCCCCCACCCCTGTCTCTCTCTCTCTCTCTCGCTCTCTCTCTTTCCATCTCTCTTTCTCCCCCTCTCTCGCTATCTTTCTTTCTCCCTCTCGCTGGGTCTGTTTTTGATTATCAGAAGGGACCTCTCTTTTTTTCACAGAATGAGTGTGTGGTCATGACACTGCGTACCTTTGGTCTCTTTCACTTCATTCTGACCATGGCTCTCTCTGTCTTTCAAACACCACTATAGTACATCAATAGCTGACTGGTATGGTTAGCGTTTACCAAACGTTCTAAGTGGGTCTTTACACAAAAGTGTTTTAAAGTACAAAACATTATGAACACCTGCTCTTTCGATGATAGACTGAACAGGTGAATACATATGAAAGCTATGATCCCTTGTTAATGTTAAATCCACTTCAATGAGTGTAGATGAAGTGGAGGAGACGGGTTAAATAAGGATTTCTAAGCCTTGAGACAATTGAGACATGGATTGTGTATGTGTGCCATTCAGAGGGTGAATGGGCATGATATGTATGGTAGTAGGTGCCAGGCGTATCGGTTTGAGTGTGTCAAGAACTGCAATGCTGCTGGGGTTTTCACACTGGGAATCAAGAATGGTCCTCCACCCAAAGGACATTCAGCCAACTTCACACAACTGTGGGAATCATTTGAGTCAACATGGGCCAGCATCCCTGTGGAACGCTTTCGACATAATCTTGTTGAGTCCATGCCCTGACAAATGGAGGCTGCTCTAATGGCAAAAGGGGTGGGTGGGGGGGTTACAACTCAATATTAAGAAGGCGTTCTTAATGTTTTGTACTCTCAGTGTACATTAACTTAGAACATGTGTAGACTAACATGCTGACCAAACCGGCTTTGCGCGTGCCTCTGCGTGCTCCATGTGCATGTGTTGATTTTGTCTATCCCCACCAGACGCGTTCATGACACGCAGGTTAAAATACCAGAACTGTGAACCAACTGTATTCTTTTGGGGACAGGTCTTGCAGCGCGGGACTTGCAGCACGGGACTCGCGGGACTTGCAGCGCGTCTAAAATAGAACCATGTTCTAATTTAGCGCCTGGCTACGCAGACGCTCGTTGATGCGAGTAAACAGTTTGGATGAAGTAATTGAATAACATGTAGTGTACATTCATTTTGCAACACCCTTTGTCCCCTTGTCAAAGTAATACTCCGAAGTGGCGCAGTGGTCTAAGGCACTGCATCTCAGGTCAAGAGGTGTCACTGCAGTCTCTGGTTTGAATCCAGTCTGCATCACATCCGGCCGTGATTGGGAGTGGTGCACAATTGGCCCAGTGTCGTCTGGGTTTGGCCTGCTGTCATTGTAAATAAGAATTTGTTCTTAACTATCATGCCTAGTTAAATCAAATTTAATGCAGTACTGTAGGCAATATGTTGCCATTTGGTCCCTGGTCAAAGTAATGCAGTATGTACTGTAGGAAATATGTTGCCATTTGGTCCCTGGTCAAAGTAATGCAGTATGTACTGTAGGAAATATGTTGCCATTTGGTCCCTGGTCAAAGTAATGCAGTATGTACTGTAGGAAATATGTTGCCATTTGGTCCCTGGTCAAAGTAATGCAGTATGTTCTGTAGGCCATTTGGTCCCTGGTCAAAGTAATGCAGTATGTACTGTAGGCAATATGTTGCCATTTGGTCCCTGGTCAAAGTAATGCAGTATGTACTGTAGGCAATATGTTGCCATTTGGTCCCTGGTCAAAGTAATGCAGTATGTACTGTAGGAAATATGTTGCCATTTGGTCCTTGGTCAAAGTAATGCAGTATGTACTGTAAGCAATATGTTGCCATTTGTTCCCTGGTCAAAGTAATGCAGTATGTACTGTAGGAAATATGTTGCCATTTGGTCCCTGGTCAAAGTAATGCAGTATGAACTGTAGGCAATATGTTGTCATTTGGTCCCTGGTCAAAGTAATGTAGTATGTACTGTAGGCAATATGTTGCCATTTGGTCCCTGGTCAAAGTAATGCAGTATGTACTGTAGGCAATATATTGCCATTTGGTCCCTGGTCAAAGTAATGCAGTATGTACTGTAGGAAATATGTTGCCATTTCGTCCTTGGTCAAAGTAATGCAGTATGTGCTGTAAGCAATATGTTGCCATTTGTTCCCTGGTCAAAGTAATGCAGTATGTACTGTAGGAAATATGTTGCCATTTGGTCCCTGGTCAAAGTAATGCAGTATGAACTGTAGGCAATATGTTGTCATTTGGTCCCTGGTCAAAGTAATGTAGTATGTACTGTAGGCAATATGTTGCCATTTGGTCCCTGGTCAAAGTAATGCAGTATGTACTGTAGGCAATATTTTGCCCTTTGGGACTCAACCTTTGTCTTTGTGTACCTAGCTATTCTATCAGAGTTCAAAGTCCTTAGAAATAAATAATTGAGCTTGACGCTGCAAGTTATGACAGAACTCTGTCCCCCTGGCTTAGCCCCATTCTGAATTAGCGCCATACTGTTAGCTACTTATTAAAACAGCTATATAACATGTACAGTAGTAGATAGCAGATTGGCCTTGTAGTTGCATTGTTACTAATATTATGTTCCTCTTTTTATGTGAATGGACCCCTCCTTTCCTCTCCTTTCCTCTCCTCTCCCTCTACTAACAGGTAAGTCCTTTCCCATAGAGTGAGCCATCTGAGTGTGTGGATATGACTGGGTCTGTGTCTACTTACTTAGCTGAAGTGTGTGTTTGCATGCGTGTGTATATGCATACGTTTATGCGCTTTGTGTGTGTGTGTGTCCAGACTAGAGGTCGACCGATTATGATTATTCAACGCCGATACCGATTATTGGATGACCAAAAAAGCCTATGCCGATTAATCGGACGATTTATATATATATATATATATATATATTTGTAATAATGACAATTACAACAATACTGATTGAACACTTTTATTTTTACTTTAATATAATTTACTTTAATATAATACATAAATAAAATCAATTTAGTCTCAAATAAATAATGAAACATGTTCAATTTGGTTTAAATAATGCAAAAACACAGTGTTGGAGAAGAAAGTAAAAGTGCAATATGTGCCAAGTAAAAAAGCTACCGTTTCAGTTCCTTGCTCAGAACATGAGAACATATGAAAGCTGGTAGTTCCTTTCAACATGAGTCTTCAATATTCCCAGTTAAAAAGTTTTAGGATGTAGTTATTATAGGAGTTATAGGACTATTTCTCTCTATACCATTTTTATTTCATAAACCTTTGACTATTGGATGTTCTTACAGGCACTATAGTATTGCCAGCCTAATCTCGGGAGCTTATAGGCTAGAAGTCATAAGCAGCACTGTGCTTCAAGCGTTGCGAAGAGCTGCTGGCAAATGCAGGAAAGTGCTGTTTGAATGAATGCTTACGAGCCTGCTTCTGCCTACCACTGCTCAGTCAGACTGCACTATCAAATATCAAATCATAAACTTAATTATAATATAATAACACACAGAAATACGAGCCTTAGGTCAATAAATATGGTAAAATCCGGAAACTATAATTTTGAAAACGAAACGTTTATTCTTTTAGTGAAATACGGAAACGTTCCGTATTTTATCGAATGGGTGGCATCTCTAAGTATGAATATTGCTGTTACATTACACAACCTTCAATGTTATGTCATAATAATGTTAAATTCTGGCAAATTAATTACGGTCTTTGTTAGGAAGAAATGGTCTTCACGCAGTTGGCAACGAGCCAGGCGGCCCAAACTGCTGCATGTACCCTGACTCTGCTTGCACAGAACGCAAGAGAAGTGACACAATTGTCCTAGTAAATATTGCCTGCTAACATGAAATTATTTTACCTAAATATGCAGGGTTAAAAAAATATACTTGTGTATTGATTTTAAGAAAGGCGTTGATGTTTATGGTTTGGTACAACGACAGTGCTTTTTTCACGAATGCGCTTGTTAAATCATCACCCATTTGTCGAAGTAGGCTGTGATTCGATGATAAATTAACTGGCACAGAATTTATTATATGCAACGCAGGACAAGCTAGTTAAACTAGTAATATCATCAACCATGTGTAGTTAACTAGTGATTATGTTAAGATTCATTGTTTTTTATAAGATAAGTTTAATGCTAGCTAGCAACCTTGGCTCCTTGCTGCACTCGCGTAACAGGTGGTCAGCCTGCCACGCAGTCTCCTCGTGGAATGCAATGTAATCGGCCATAATTGGCATCCAAAAATGCAGATTACCAATTGTTATGAAAACTTGAAATCGGCCATGCCGATTAATCGGTCGACCTCTAGTCCAGACCTTACATGTGTGTATTGATGTGAATACAGGGCTCATCGGTGAAAGAGACTTATCCCACTGGGCACACACTTGTTGAATCAAGGTAATTTCAAAGAAATTATGTTGAACCAATGTTGAGTAGATGCTGAATTGACATGTATGTCCAGTGGGCTTGGTCTCAGCATGACTCCCAGTCGAAATAAAGGAAAAAAATAAATAAACACTTACTACGTGTGTAATACGGAGTGGACTGATGCAACCTCTGCAGTGAGCAGAGTCTGAAGTGACCAGCCTGGGATGCAGTCGGCTGCTCTGCTGCACACCTGGGCTGCTCTGCTGCACACCTGGGCTCAAATAGTGTTTGTTTTCTTTCTAAAACTTTGAGCATTTCATTGAGCTTGCCTTGAGTGCCAGATGGACACACTTGGGTGTGCACTTTTGGGATATATTGCGTCGGTTCCGTTGCGCCAGGCAAGCACAATTAAGTGTGATTAAGTATCTGTAAGAAAAAGCATCCTAGATCTGACTCTGGCCTGCTGCAGTGCGTTTAAGCGCTCCAGGGAGCATGGCCCGGTGAGGGAGACACACACACACACACACAATCCACAAAATCACACACTTACATAGCCAGGTCAAGCTGGGTGAGGAGGGTTAGGGAGGCGTTACGAAACCAATAACTAGCCTACTAATATTTTTGCACTTGCTAAGTGTAGGGGTCCTAGGCCTAGTTACATGATCTGTAACCTGAATGAATGTGTGCATTTATGTGTGAAATCAGCATATGCGACCAGATGTTGAATGTACATGTGCCCAGGGAGACAGCAACCTTAGGTCCAGGCTCAGCTCTGTCTTAAATCCTTTGGGTCGGCTAGCCCAAACGGATTATTAGGTTCAGATAGTGACGGAAACCATATATACAAAAATAAAAATGCAAACTGGCATGCCTAAACTAAAGATTCAAAATCAAAACAAAAGGCCTCATGGCCACCAAACCAACCAGCAGCCTCACGATTCTCCAAGCTCCCACTCTGCTTGATCACCCACTTAATTGTCAGCACCTAATGTGCTTATCAACCAGGCTCAGCATTTGGACACGGTTGCTGCTGCCCCCTGGGGAAATGGAGTGTGGAAGTGGTAGTGAGCTGTAGTGTGCTGCCTATACTACCTAACCTATTCCCTAACAGCGTTTTGCACCAAAACAACCCGTCATTGCTAGTCTTGGCTGAAGTGTGTGTGTCTGTATTTATGTTGCCATTTCAATGATTGGTTCTGATGAAGGACATTGATGGCCAGAACGTTAACCTTTTAACTTAAATAAATGAAACATTGAGTTTTTAAAAGGATACTTTGGGATTTTGCCAATGATGGTGAGCTAGCGCTGCACCTTTTCCTTTTCAATGATGATGAGCGTTGGTTGAGCGCCCTCCACTTATAACCATTTTAATTGTTCTCATAATATGCGGGTAACGGCCTTTGTACAGTAGGGGCGGCACCGCACAGTGAAACATTGCTTCCCTTTCATTTTCAATGAAAGGCCGTTGGGCGGCGCAAACGATGAGTGGGAGGCAATGGAAAAAGTTCCGCATTTCCCAACTTTATGCAAATCACCAGCAGCGAATGCTGGGCGATGATGACCAATCATATCGAGTGGTTTCCATGATGAATTTTGATGCTGTGCGACCCAACGCTGGAGACTTTCTTCAGCAAAGAAGGCTGACAAATATACTAGGATGGAAGCAAGTGTAAGTAATTATAACGTCATAATGAATCATAAAATTTACGAAAATTGCTATTTAGCAAGCTAGCTGACTAGCTAACATTAGCCAGCTAGCTAGCTAGCTTTATGGCCGTTTTGACATGAGTATGAAATAGTAATGAGATCGTTGTTTTAGGGACTCCTCAGAAAACCAGCAAAGCAGGCTGTCGTCTTGTGAAACAGTGGATGTAAAGAATCTAGCTAAAGCATTTACTGCAAATTGAATGTACAATGTTGTTAGCTTCCCTTGCTGATATTTGCCGTGCAATGCAGCTGAAGTAATGTAGCTAACTAACTCTTTTCTTGTTTATTGTGTAGTGGAGGAAAAAATCATTGTATGCCTATGGATGTGTAGCTAGCTAGGTAGCTGATATGTGTATGGACCCTAAAAAGTTTGGTATTAGTTCAGAACAGTGGTTTTAATTGCTTCCACCAGTTAATCATTGGGGGCAGGGCTTTCTCCTACAGAGCTAAATTTTTATGGAATGGTTTGTTAATCCATGTGAGAGACGCAGACTTGGTCTTGACCTTTAAGTCTTTACTGAAGACTCATCTCTTCACAATCCTCACTTGAGTGGGTTGAGTCACTGACGTGATCTTCCTGTCCGGGTCAACACACCCTCTGGCTTGTACGGTGGAGGTAATTTCAATGGGCTATACTCAGCCTTATCTCAGGGTAGTAAGTTGGTGGTCTGCGGATATCCCTCTAGTGGTGTGGGGGCTGTGCTTTGGCAAAGTGGGTAAGGTTATATCCTGCCTGGTTGGCTCTGTCCTGAGGTATTGTCGGATGGGACCACAATGTCTCCCAACCCCTCCTGTCTCAACCTCCAGTATCTATGCTGCAATAGTTTGTGTCGGTGGCTAGGGCCAGTCTGTTATATCTGATGTTATTCTCCTGTCTTATCCGGTGTCCTGTGTGAATTTAAGGATGCTCCCTCTAATTCTCTCTCTCTCCCGCTCCTTTCACTCCCGGAGGACCTGAGCCCTAGGACCATGCCTCAGGACTACCTGGCCTGATGACTCCTGGCTGTCCACAGTCCACCTTTTCGTGCTGCTGCTCCAGTGTCAACTGTTCTGCATGCGGCTATGGAACCCTGACCTGTTCTCTGGACGTGCTACCTTGCCCCAGTCCTGCTGCTTTCTACTCTCTCTCTCTCTCTCTCTCTCTCTCTCTCTCTCTCTCTCTCTAACGCACCTGCTGTCTCGAACTCTGACTGTCTGACTGCTCGGCTATGAAAAGTCAACTGACATTAACTCCTGAGGTAGTGACCTGTTGCACCCTCTACAACCACTCTGATTATCATTATTTGACCCTGCTGGTCATCTATGAACGTTTGAACATCTTGGCCATGTTCTGTTATAATCTCCACTCAGCACAGCCAGAAGAGGACTGGCCACCCGTCAGAGCTTGGTTCCTATCTAGGTTTCTTCCTAGGTTCCTACCTTTCTAGGGAGTTTTTCCTAGCCACCATGCTTCTACATCTGCTGCATTGTTTGCTGTTTGGGGTTTTAGGCTGGGTTTCTGAATAGCACTTTGTGACATCTGCTAATGTAAAAAGGGCTTCATAAATACATTTGATTGATAGAAACATGAATCCCCAAGACATTGCAGAAAATGACTGTTACACACATGACTGTTACATGTCAATGAACCTCTCAGCTATCATAGCCGGTTGTATTGACTTCAAGACACTCTGAATGGCATCAATGAATTGGATTGAGTAGAATATAATACAAATGAATTGTGCCAAGGATGCAAGTCGTATATACATGTAGTTATTTCCAAGCATGAGTTCCCCATATTGTAGCCTGTACATTGAAAATATTCACTGATCATGTACTCTACCTTGGCAAATACAGGTGCGGTTCAGGTGTGAATGCGTGTGAGACATTCTTTTTCAGTCATACCCAATATCAGGAGTATCAAACTCCAGTTTTTGAATGGTGCTGTGTCTGCTTGTATATATTATAATTATATACTTCAACAGTGTTTACCAATCCTGGGACATCAATGGTTACACATTGTAACTCTGCGGTAGAGTAGAACACATGATTTAACTAGTTAAAGGCTGATTTGTAATTAATATATACAGGACCAGAATTTAAAGAACAGCACACTGTTGTGCAGTAAGCATATGATTAATGAATTACAGTGCTATTACATAGTGTCTCTAGTAGGGATGCACAATATATCGGTGAACATATCGGAATCGGACGATATTAGCTAAAAATGCCAACATCAGTATCGTCCCGATGTCTAGTTTAACGGCGATGTTAAAAGCCGATGTCAAAGCTGACCTATATATATAACGTAGGTACATGACGTAATGACGCCACGTAAAATGTTGCGCTACACAGCATTCCTAACCTAGCCCACAATGTCTGCTGTGTGGATTGAGCAGTCAACAAGTCAAGCAGTCATTTGAAAGAGTAAGAACATGGCAGCGAGACAACTCAAAGGCGAAATCCATTAAAGCCAAGATAATGGAATTCATTGCCCTTGACAATCAACCGTTCTCTGTTGTGGGTGATGTTGGCTTTCGCCAACTGGTTGAGCACTGGTACACTACCAAGTGTATTTTTCAGATGTTGCCCGACCGGAGTTCACAGCTTCACGACATACATACTATGGAACGCCATTTGGGTCTTTGCAGGAAGATACAGTAGCACTGTCAAAGCTGTACAAAAATGATTTTCGTTCTGCTATGTTTTTGGGGAAGAACATTGTTTGCATCCATGAGCTAGCTAGCTTTTTTATGACCACCACTGTAGGTGTGCGAGACAACTTTACCAGCATCATAGCATATGTATCGATGAATCACTGCGACATATGAAATACGAGTGATAGTATAATCAATGTGTAATAACTACATAACATTTTTTATGAACGTGTTAAATTATTATGTGACGTGCAGTCATATTCAGGTCCTGATTGGTCAACAAATAGTGTTATTTGACACATCAAATAGTATCTATTTTTTGACACGCAAAGACCCAAACGGCGTTCCATAGAAATCCTGGTTGAGAATGAAATGATTGAACAAATGAACAACAAAACAGCACAGCAACTAAATAAAATAAATAGGTTTTGATTATATTTTACTCGTAATGGGACATAGATGAATGCCAACAAAATAACTTTTTGGTCAGTGTGGTGTGTGTGTAACCTTTATTTAACTAGGCAAGTCAGTTAAGAACAAGTTCTTATTTACAGTGACGGCCCGGACGACGCTGGGCCAATTGTGCGCCACCCTATGGGACTCCCAATCACGGCCGGATATGATACAGCCTGGATTCGAACCAGGGACTGTTGTTACACCTCTTGCAATGAGATGCAGTGCCTTAGACCGCTGCGTCCATGTGTGTGTGTTAACTGCTTATGGCTGGGGGCAGTATTGAGTAGCTTGGATGAATAAGGTGCCCAGAGGTGCCCAGAGTAAACTGCCTGCTACTCAGTCCCAGTTGCTAATATACAGTGCCTTGCGAAAGTATTCGGCCCCCTTGAACTTTGCAACCTTTTGCCACATTTCAGGCTTCAAACATAAAGATATAAAACTGTATTTTTTTGTGAAGAATCAACAACAAGTGGGACACAATCATGAAGTGGAACGACATTTATTGGATATTTCAAACTTTTTTAACAAATTTAAAAACTGAAAAATTGGGCGTGCAAAATTATTCAGCCCCCTTAAGTTAATACTTTGTAGCGCCACCTTTTGCTGCGATTACAGCTGTAAGTCGCTTGGGGTATGTCTCTATCAGTTTTGCACATCGAGAGACTGAAATTTTTTCCCATTCCTCCTTGCAAAACAGCTCGAGCTCAGTGAGGTTGGATGGAGAGCATTTGTGAACAGCAGTTTTCAGTTCTTTCCACAGATTCTCGATTGGATTCAGGTCTGGACTTTGACTTGGCCATTCTAACACCTGGATATGTTTATTTTTGAACCATTCCATTGTAGATTTTGCTTTATGTTTTGGATCATTGTCTTGTTGGAAGACAAATCTCCGTCCCAGTCTCAGGTCTTTTGCAGACTCCATCAGGTTTTCTTCCAGAATGGTCCTGTATTTGGCTCCATCCATCTTCCCATCAATTTTAACCATCTTCCCTGTCCCTGCTGAAGAAAAACAGGCCCAAACCATGATGCTGTCACCACCATGTTTGACAGTGGGGATGGTGTGTTCAGGGTGATGAGCTGTGTTGCTTTTACACCAAACATAACGTTTTGCATTGTTGCCAAAAAGTTCAATTTTGGTTTCATCTGACCAGAGCACCTTCTTCCACATGTTTGGTGTGTCTCCCAGGTGGCTTGTGGCAAACTTTAAACGACACTTTTTATGGATATCTTTAAGAAATGGCTTTCTTCTTGCCACTCTTCCATAAAGGCCAGATTTGTGCAATATACGACTGATTGTTGTCCTATGGACAGAGTCTCCCACCTCAGCTGTAGATCTCTGCAGTTCATCCAGAGTGATCATGGGCCTCTTGGCTGCATCTCTGATCAGTCTTCTCCTTGTATGAGCTGAAAGTTTAGAGGGACGGCCAGGTCTTGGTAGATTTGCAGTGGTCTGAAACTCCTTCCATTTCAATATTATCGCTTGCACAGTGCTCCTTGGGATGTTTAAAGCTTGGGAAATCTTTTTGTATCCAAATCCGGCTTTAAACTTCTTCACAACAGTATCTCGGACCTGCCTGGTGTGTTCCTTGTTCCTCATGATGCTCTCTGCGCTTTTAACGGACCTCTGAGACTATCACAGTGCAGGTGCATTTATACGGAGACTTGATTACACACAGGTGGATTGTATTTATCATCATTAGTCATTTAGGTCAACATTGGATCATTCAGAGATCCTCACTGAACTTCTGGAGAGAGTTTTCTGCACTGAATGTAAAGGGGCTGAATAATTTTGCACGCCCAATTTTTCAGTTTTTGATTTGTTAAAAAAGTTTGAAATATCCAATAAATGTCGTTCCACTTCATGATTGTGTCCCACTTGTTGTTGATTCTTCACAAAAAAATACAGTTTTATATCTTTATGTTTGAAGCCTGAAATGTGGCAAAAGGTCGCAAAGTTCAAGGGGGCCGAATACTTTCGCAAGGCACTGTATGCATATTGTTAGTATATTTGGATAGAAAACACTCTGAATGTGGACGATTGGAGACAGGGCAACAAAGTTTGTGTCACCAGAGTGATTTGGAGCGTACTACTATTTACCTGTGAATAATCATGAAACGGAGAATGGATGAAACTATTTACCCATTTAATAACCAGACCTTCATACAAACTTGCTATGCTGAATTATTGATGCACAACTGAACTGCTGCAATATGCTGCCAGCACGCCCACAAGAGAGCCACTCTGAGCAGCCAAAGTGGCTCGCGGCAATTTACCGCATGGTAGTGTACTAGGGCCATACATTTAAAGGTGGATTAGCAACTACATATTGAGCATGTGGGAATATGCATTTTCTTCTGAAAGTCCTGCTTACGACTCATTCTTACAGTAGACTGGGGGAAACCTGGGAATGATCTGGCAAAGAGAAGTGGGATTCCTGTGAATCTGTGACAGGATAGAACATAGCTTTAAGTGGCAGACAGTCAGACTTTGGGGACAGGGGCACACACACACACACACACACACACACACACACACTGTGCCCTGGCCATGGTGACTACAGTGCTCTAACATAACAAGTATGGGACTTTCCTCTCTTCTGTTCTCTCCTTCCTCTCTTCTCTCCTCTCTCCCCCTCCATTATATTCTCCTCTCTCACTCCTCTCCCCTCTCAGTGACTACCCCTCTCCTCTCCCAATCACTACTCCTCTCCCCTCATAGTGCCTACCCTTCTCCTCTTCCCTTTCTCTTTTCTCTCCTCTGCTCGGGACCAGGGTGTACAGTACATTGCAGGCCTAGCTCCCAGGCCCAGCTAGCTCCATCCACAGTTTATTTAATCGAGGGGTTTAGGTTTCATCCCCTTGACGCGTCCCACCACATCTCTCTCAAATCTCAGTCGCCCGCTCCAACCGCACACCAGTAATAATGTAATCAAATACCACTTTGCACTTGTTGACCGTGTTCGTTGGGGAGAGGATTAGTTCCCGGCTAAACTCCTTAGGAAAATAAACACGTATCAATAAATAAGTCTCTTTAAACAGAGTTCGGGCCCCATGGTCCCCGGCAGTCCCTGGAAGTATTTGCCCTGCCTTGCCGAACCAGGCACACAGTCTTAGTGTTTCTTTACAGACTCAGTGTTGTTGATACAGGGTTTAGATGGATTTCCTCAGATTTGGTTTGGGCCATGGTGTTCTGTGCCATCGTCCAGCAAAATAATGTAAGATTACATTAGGAGAAAATCATCATAAGTCTGACCACCATTTTCTCTCACTGATATGTTCCAATGAAAAACGCAGGGTGCACTCGCTCGCTTTTACAATTAGTTGTGAAATGGATGCACCATCTGCTATCTTCCTACAAATGCACTCTTAGAAAGGTACAAAAACAATACATCCAGGATCACAGAAAAAGATGCATCTACTCTAGATAGGAACTATCTACAGAAAGGGCATGCAAAAATGGATCCATCCAATTTGGTGATTTTAGGCCACACCACAGAGCAGAGACAGATGCAAAGTGAACCCAACAGTCCTGAACAGACAGACAAGAGTTATGTTTTAATCTGTCCCAGTTGAGTTCCCAGACAGACCGACCGACAGACACACAGACAGACAGACAGGGGTTATGTTTTAATCTGTCCCAGTTGAGTTCCCAGACAGACAGACAGAAAGACAGGGGTTATGTTTTAATCTGGCCCAGTTGAGTACCCAGACAGACAGACAGTCAGTCCAGGACACACAGTGCTGTTATGCCCATGGAAGTCCTGTCAAACCCACTCTCTCTCCTCGGTTCCCTGCGGTGTGTGTGTGTGTACTGTGGTCATATTCAGCCAAAGCAGGGCAGCCCACACGGAGCAGCGAGGCCAGCTGAAGCCTCATGCACAGCTGGAAAACTAGAGAGAAGTTATTGTGTGTGTGTGTGTGTGTGTGTGTGTGTGTGTGTGTGTATGCGTGTGCGTGTGCGTGTGTGGGTGTGGGTGTGTACATACAGTAACAGTACAGACTCAGAGAGAACTGTTAGTTTCTCCATCCTTGACAACAACAGGAAACCAAACAAACATCAGGACTAGTAGTATACCTGCTCAAGGAAAACAACTGGTACTTCTAGAGGCAGAGTTAGCATGGCTACTGCTACTTATGCTACACCATTAGCAGAAATTGCTTATGCTATTGATAATAGGCCCAATCAGATACAGTTGAATGCATAGGAGGATGGTGGCACTTTAATTGGGGTGATAATGGCTGGAGCAGAATGAGTGGAATGATATCAAATACATCAAACACTTTCCATTCTCCTCTCAGCAGCCTCCACTGGTTGAAGCTATCCAGAGAACATTCAAAGGGAGACTTAAGTGAGTCTTTATCATTGTTAACTCTATTACTGACTGGGTTTATAGTCATTCCTTGGCTGTTCTGCACACACAGTTGAAGTCGGAAGTTTACATAGTTGACAGTTGACTGTGCCTTTAAACAACTTGGAAAATTCCAGAAAATGATGTTATGGTGTTAGAAGTTTCTGATAGGCTAATTGACATCATTTGAGTCAATTGGAGGTGTACCTGTGAATGTATTTCAAGGCCAACCTTCAAACCCAGTGTATCTTTGCTTGACATCATGGGAAAATCAAAAGAAATCTGCCAAGACTTCAGAAAATAAATGGTGGACGTCCACAAGTCTGGTTCATCCTTGGGAGCAATTTCCAAACGCCTGAAGGTACCACATTCATCTGTACCAACAATAGTACGCAAGTATAAACATCATGGGACCACGCAGCTGTCATACCACTCAGGAAGGAGACGCGTTCTGTCTCCTAGAGATTAACGTACTTTGGTGCGAAAAGAGCAAATCAATCCCAGAAGAACAGCTTGTGAAGATGCTGGAGGAAACAGGTACAAAATTATCTATATCCACAGTAAATACCAGTCCTATATCGACATAACATGAAAGGTCACTCAGCAAGGAAGAAGCCACTGCTCCAAAACCACCATAAAAAAGTCAGACTACAGTTTGCAACTGCACATGAGGACAAAGATCATACTTTATGGAGAAATGTCCTCTGGTCTGATGAAACAAAAATAGAACTGTTTGGCCATAATGACCATTGTTATGTTTGGAGGAAAAGGGGATGGCTTGCAAGCCGAAGAACACCATCCCAACTGTGAAGCACGGGGATGGCAGCATCATTTTGTGGGGGTACTTTGCTGCAGGAGGGACTGGTGCACTTCACAAAATAGACGGCATCATGAGGGAGGACAATTACGTGGATATATTGAAGCACCATCTCAAGATATCAGTCAGGAAGTTTAAGCTTGGTCGCAAATGGGTCTTCCAAATGGACAATGACCCCAAGCATAATTCCAAAGTTGTGGCAAAATGGCTTAAGGACAACAAAGTCAAGGTATTGGAGTGGCCATCACAAAGCCCTGACCTCAATCCCATAGAAAATGTATGGGCAGAACTGAAAAAGTGTGTGTGAGGAAGGAGGCCTACAAACCTGATTCAGTTTTTATTTATTAATTATTTTACCAGGTAAGTTGACTGAGAACACATTTTCATTTGCAGCAACAACCTAGAGAATAGTTACAGGGGGGAGATGAATGAGACAATTGTAAACTGGGGATTATTAGGTGACCGTGAGGGTTTGAGGGCCAGATTGGCAATTTTAGCCAGGACACCAGGATAACACCCCTACTCTTACAATAAGTGCCATGGGATCTTTAATGACCTCAGAGACTCAGGACACCCATTTAACGTCCCATCCAAAAGATGGCACCCTACACAGGGCAGTGTCGTGGTGCATCGGGATATTTTTTTAGACCAGAGGAAACTGGTCCTCCAACAACACTTCCAGCAGCATCTGGTCTCCCATCCAGGAACTGACCAGTACCAACCCTGCTTAGCTTCAGAGGCAAGCCAGCAGTTGTATGCAGGGTGGTATATGCTGCTGGCTACACCAGCTGTGTCAGGAGGAATGGGCTTAAATTCACCCAACTAATTGTGGGAAGCTTGTGGAAGGCTACCCGAAATGTTTGACCCAAGTTAAACCATTTGAAGGCAATGCTACCAAATACTAATTGAGTGTATGTAAACGTCTGACCCTCTGGGCATGTGATGAAAGAAATAAAAGCTGAAATAAATCATTCTGTACTATTATTCTGACATTTCACATTCTTAAAATAAAGTGATGATCCTAACTGACCTAAGACAGGGAATTTTTACTAGGATTAAATATCAGGAATTGCGACAAACTGAGTTTAAATGTATTTGGCTAAGGTGTTTGTAAACTTCTGACTTCAACTGTATGTAGTTCTCTCTTGACCAGGACCCATAAAGCTCTGGTAAAAATAGTGCACTATTTGGGGTACCATTTGGGACGCAGTCCAAGCCTCCACGGCCCTCGCTAACAGGCAAACAGCTTCGCTACCAGGATAACAGCCTCGCTAACAGCTTCGCTAACAGGATAACAGCTTTGCTACCAGAATAACAGCCTCGCTAACAGGCTAACAGCTACGCTACCAGGATAACAGCTTCGCTACCAGGATAACAGCCTCGCTAACAGGCTAAAAGCCTTGGATATACACACAGCCATTGTGAAATGTCCCTGCCAAATTTCCTCGCTACAGTCTGAACTGTGAACTGGTGATCTCAAGGAGTGAACTAGCAGAGTGAGCCCAGAAGCAAATACCCCGGTGTCTTGACAGGTCTGACTGAATGGCCTGCGAGCCAATTAACAGCCTAAGAAACTACCGGTTCAAGCCAATCAAAAGTCTGAAAACCCCTGTGTGAAAACAACATGGGCCTGAATGTCTTTTTGTTATTTTTCTTGATTGGATTGAAGTAGCTGATGCCTTGAAACTTTAGCACAGACTTTGTTGTTACTTAATAGAATAATGAGCTTAAGCCCCGAAGGGGCCAAAATCCAGTCCATTTCTTACCCACACATAAACAAAACAGGCTATACAAAATGTTAGTACCAAAGAAGCTCTCTAGGCCTTAATGTTATGCTCTCGTGTTACATCCCCATGCCCCACATCTTTCTGCTTCAACTCATCTGACTTACTACTCGGGAAAGCAGGCCAGAATTTGATTTACAGTTGGAAATAAGTCATACAGCCAAGAAATTCTCCCACAAATAGACATGTAGATAGAGACAGTACCAAATACGTTTACACACAATCTAAGTAGGTTATCCTCCAAAGAACATCTCACACATAAGTAATACAGACATTGTTATTTAACTAGGAAAGTCAGTTAAGAACAAATTCTTATTTACAATGACAGCCTAGGAACGCAGCTCTGTCGGCGACTGTCGTTCAGGGACAGAATGACAAAAGTTCTACCTTGTCAGCTCAGGGATTTGATCTAGCAACCTTTGCGGTTACTGGCACAACGCTCTAACCACTAGGCTGCCTGCCGCCCTTAATACAAATACAAATAGCAATGCATTCCTCCATTTCCAGAACAGAGAGAGAGGATGTCTTGCAAATTGGTTTGATATGTTTTGACTATTTGACTAATAACATCAAAATTACAATGGTACATTTTCTGATTACGTTTTCTGATGACATTTTCTGATTACATTTTCCAGCAGCTAGACAGAGGAGAATGAGTGAGGGAGAAACACAGAAAGAGAAAGTGAGATAGACAGAGAGAGAAAGTGAGAGAGCGAGAGAGACAAAAGAGAGAGTGAGGCAGAAAGAGAGAATGAGAGAGTGAGAGAGACAGAAAGAGAGAGTGAGAGAGACAGAAAGAGAGAGTGAGAGAGACAGAAAGAAAGAGTGAGAGACTGAAAGAGAGAATGAGAGAGTGAGAGACAGAAAGAGAGAGTGAGAGAGACTGAAAGAGAGAATGAGAGAGTGAGAGAGACAGAAAGAGAAAGTAAGAGCGACAGAAAGAGAGAGTGAGAGAGACAGAAAGAGAAACGAATAGTAGTGCAAGGTTGGAAAACGAGAGGCAATGATGGAAAGAGGCAGGGCTATAGAGAGAGGCAGATTGGCGTGTTAAAGAGGGACACTGTTAGAGGGAGAAAGAGAGAAAAAAGGAGAAAGAGAGTGAGAGTGAGAAAGGCATAGTAGCAGCATTGACACACAGTCATGTCCCTGAGTGGTGCAGTGGTCTAAGGCACTGCATCTCAGTGCAGGAGGTGTCACTACAGTCCCTGGTTTGAATCCAGGCTGTATCACATCTGGTTGTGATTTGGAGTCCCACAGGGTGGTGCACAATTGGCACAGTGTCGTCCAGTGTGGTCTGGGGTAGGCTCTCATTGTAAATAAGAATTTGTTCTGTACGGATTTGCCTAGTTAAATAAAGGTTACTTAAAAAAAAAATATGTCCAGAGGGCCCTCTGTAAAAGGGGTGATGAAACCTCCTGTGTGTGTTGGCAGCAGGACAGACAGGGAAGAGGAGGACACACACACACACACACACAGGGCCCATGTGGCAGGCTGGGAGAGACGGACAGCCAGCGGTTACATAACTGAACCAACAGGCCCCACCACCTTAGTGCCTGCTGGGGGAGGGGCTGCTGCCACACTTTGTGTTGCTCTGCACTGTGCTGCCTGCCTGCTGAGGGCGGGGCTGCCACCACCACATTCCTTGAAGGTGAAGGCACATGACCTGGCAGAGAGAGAGAGAAGAGGGAGAGAGAGGACATGCCATAGGAGCTATGACAACCATGAGCCATGATTAGAAATGTTTCCCCTAACCCCATACCAATCCTCACACACACACACACACATCAACTTGATAGAAGGCGAATAACTAGTAATGACAGAAAGATGTGCACAGTAATAAATGCCTAATTGAAGAGGATCTGTAAAGGATTAGCTGGCTGTGGTCTTGACTTACTGTCTACCCCGCCCTACCATGAGATGCAGTTCATGTCAGTACACGCTCTGACATTGTAGTTATGATAGCCCTCCCTGTCATCATCTCCAGAATACTATTCACAAAACAGCAGGAACTTTACCAGGAGAAGACAGCTGATTGAGAGGAGGGGGAAGAAGAGGGGAGGAAGGGAGGGAAGAATCTTGTTGGGCCTACAGGCCTGCACTGACTACTGTCTGTTCCCTGGCAGAGAGGACACCTCAGAACTTATGTAAGACGTAGGCCTACCCCAGACGTTGTATTGATATTCCAGGTGTTATACTAATGCCTTATGGGTGGGGCCAGGAGTTGTTCTGACCACATGACCTAAACAGGATAAACGTTAGGGTCTAGGGCTCTATGCCATAATAAAAGCCTACAATTAGGCCTTACTTATAAGCAAGCTGGGCCTAGAGTTGTTCCTGGTCAGAATAACTCCTAGATCTAGGCATACTGTGAGAGATGATGTTGCTTTGAGGCTGCTGTGGATAGTGGGTATCAGCAATGATTTGAACCACTTACAGGATATCAGAGATTAGAAGCATTGTTTGTAATTTGCAGATAAGATTGAGGTATAAAAACAACAATGTCAACTTCTCTCTTGATCACAGCCCAGATGTTTCTCCTTAATATTTCATCTGTATACTTTGAAGTGTTTGATTAAGCTTATTTAGAGTGCATGCCAGATGGACGGGGTGTGCACTTTTAGGACTGTCCCATTGGTTCCATTGGTGCCAGGCAAGCTCAATGCTGTGCTAGATCAAATATTTTGAAAGTACATATTCTATTTTAGACCCAGGTCTGCCTCACCACAGAGTAGTGATAACTTCACGGCCTGTTTCCCTTTCAGAGGTATTATTGGGTTTAGTGTAACGCCCGGGGTGTAGTGGAGGAAGAAGTCAGGCGCAGGAAGCAGAGAGTTCAGGGTAGTGCTACTTTATTTGCACCACAACGGTGAAACGACGCCAACCCAAACAAATGCCCCAAACACGGGGAACTTAAACAGTCCAGCAAAATACAAAATACACAGACAACCGTGACCTACAGCCGTGTACAACATGTACACTGAAAACAATCCTGCACAACCAGCAGGCGGGCCAGCTGGTAAATAAAGCCCAACCAATTATCCTAAACTAAACACAGGTGCAACTAATAAACAGAAAAGGGGGGAAAGGGATCAGTGGCAGCTAGTAGGCCGGTGACGACGACCGCCGAGCGCCACCCGAACAGGAGGGGGAGCCACCTTCGGTAGGAGTCGTGACATTTAGTTTGTCAGAGGTCCACACTCCGAGGTGGGTCGGCTACAGTGCTAGCTTCACACTGTTAGTCTATGCTTGGTTTTGGTGTTATTAAACAAAGTTGTCAGGAACACACGCTGATTTAGACTTGTTTCGCTCACAGAGCTTGCAACATCGTCTCTTCTTTTGTCTCTCTGTTGTCTGCCGATGCCAAGGGTTGTCTCAAAAACAAAAGCAGTGGGAGGAAAAAGGGATAGAATTTGGATACGGTACATGGAAAAAAACATATTGGCGCCACCCAAAAAACATGTGATGCGCTGCTTGGCAGTTGTGCTGCCTTCAAGCACAGAAAGAGAGAAAAAGGGAGAGGAGGAGATACAGGGAAGAATAGAGAAAGAGGGAGGGAGGGAGGGAGGGAGGGAGGGAGGGAGGGAGGGAGGGAGGGAGGGAGGGAGGGAGGGAGGGAGGGAGGGAGGGAGGGAGGGAGGGAGGGAGGGAGGGAGGGAGGAAGTAGTGAGCGAATGAAAGAGGGAGATAGATTGGTGTGTGTGTGTGTGTGTGTGTGTGTGTGTGTGTGTGTGTGTGTGTGTGTGTGTGTGTGTGTGTGTGTGTGTGTGTGTGTGTGTGTGTGACAGCCTGGGCTGTCTTTCTCTTTAAGTTAAATCATGGGGAGAGACTGAGGGAGAGCGGGAGAAGGATAGAGAGTGAAAGAGAGAAGAAAGAGAGAGAGGAAGCTTTCCAAAAACAAGTTAGAGCTCAGCCCAGCGCAATGCTGCTTTTATCATGAATATTTTCTATTTTGGTTTTCAGGGAGTGTGTCCCAAATGGCTCCCTATTCTCTACATGCCCTAGTCAAAAGTAGTGCACTATAAAGGGAAAAGGATGCCATTTGGGAAATAGTCATAGTATTTTGTGGGCCTCATTTTCTCCCTCTTATTATCCCTTTTTTATTTCAGTCCGTTTGTCCAAAATAATGCCTGTAAAAATTGTGCTGGATGCTGTTTTTCATCTGAACCCGACAACATCTCAAGCTGAAAGAGAGAGAGAACTGTTGTGTCGTTCGAGACCTCAAAGTGTGTGTGTGTGTTGTGTATGGATGTGAGTGTTTTCAAAGAACTGAACTCAAAGTACTCAGTCCAACAAACAAAACACAATTGACACAAAAACTCAACCAAACTCCAACTGTCAAATTGCTAGAGCATGAGGTTTTATGGGAGAAAAAGAACCATGACGTGATGGGTGTTGGATTGACTTGTCAAACCTTCACATTTGGTCTATATGGGAGATTTGCCTCGCAAAGAAGGGTACCTATTGGTAGATGGTTACAAATAACAACAGCTATATCTCTATTGGGATATATGTGTTGTGGGTTTGGTCTTGCACCAGTTAAACCTGTAGTTAGTGAGCTGGGTCATAAGGATTGTATACTTTTATATCCCTCTATTTACCCACGTACAACAATTGTGAAGATTTTTAGAATTCAGAATAGGTCTGACTAAGGTGTCGCATAAGCTAGGTCTTTTAAATGCCATATGTTCATAAATGCTATAGGTTCATAGACACTATATACTATATATATTTTTTATACAGTATATTTTATAGTATCCAGAATAGGTTGTCTGTATGACTAGGGCTTATTATAAGCCCACTAGAAAGGTCTTGTAAAAGCCATATAGTGTCAGACCCAGAGCTAAAGCATCAGGGTCATGTCCATGTTCATACAGTGGCATGCTGTTGTTAACAGATGTGGTCCAATAGCTGACCTCAGCTGTACGGTTAGCCTTTCCATTGCAGGGTTTTTTCCGGATCAAGTAGGAGCTTAGGTGGTGGTTGTGGCCATTGGTGCAGTCACGAACCAAACATTTTAGAGGCCCTCCTGTTGGCCGCAGTTTAAAGCTAATTTCCTGCAATTCTTCACATTTTGCCATCAGGCTGAGATACAAATGTGCAGTTTCAAATGAATTGTCCTGCAGTTCTTCACATCTTGCCATGGGCTGAGAGAAAATGTGCAGTTTTAAAGCTAATTTCCTGAAATTCTACATATTTGATGGGTGTGGGGGCCACTAAAATTTTAAAATCATAAGGGCCACAGTGGCTCGCAGATCTGCATACCCACATCCATACCCACACATGCAGCCAGAGCTGGCCCTAGCCTTTCGGGGGCCCTAAGTGAAATTGTGTTGCCCCCGGACCCCATGCCATGGGGCAGAGAGAAGATTTTGCAATTTTATGACAATTTCTTGCAATTCTACAAATTTTGCCAAGGTATAGAGAAAATAATGAGTAGTTTTACAGCAAATTTCCTGCAATTCTATTATTATTTTTTAAAGTTTTACTCCTTTTTCATGGTATCCAATTGTTAGTAATTACTATCTTGTCACATCGCTACAACTCCCGTACGGGCTCGGGAGAGACAAAGGTCGAAAACACAACCCAACCAAGCCAAGCCGCACTGCTTCTTAATACAGCGCGCATCCAACCCGGAAGCCAGCCACACCAATGTGTCGGAGGAAACACCGTGCACCTAGTGACCTTGGTTAGCGTGTACTGCGCCCGGCCCGCCACAGGAGGCGCTAGTGTGCGATGAGATAAGGATATCCCTACCGGCCAAACCCTCCCTAACCCAGACGACGCTAGGAAAATTGTGCGTTGCCCCACAGACCTCCCGGTTGCAGCCGTCTGCAACAGAGCCTGGCGCGAACCCAGAGTCTCTAGTGGAACAGCTAGCGCTGCGATGCTGTGCCCTAGACCACTGCGCCACCCGGGAGGCCCTCAATTACCTGCAATTGTACATGTTTTGCCATAGGGTGGAGAGAAATGTTTGCTGTTTTTATATGATATCTGAGTGAGAGTGACTAACAAAATCAATGGGGGCCCCACGGTCAGTAAGTTTAGATAATTTCCCAATCAATTTATTTTGCTGATAAAGGCTAATTGAGTGATTGACAGTGACTAAAAACAAAAACACTGCTAAATACATTTGAACCACATTTCGAAATTACAACTTGTGTATTCTATTATTCTAGCTCTCAACAGCAAGTTGAGCCTCCGATTGAAATACACAAAACATTTATAATTGATTGTTAGTTCTCAAAGGTGATCTTATAAAAACAAATGTATATATAGGTCCATTATCTTTTCTACATGCTTTACATGCTTTATATCTGGTTTTAGTCATTCAAGTTTACACTGAAAAGGTCAAAAAGAAAAGCCTTTAAAGGAACCTGAACATGGTTCCTGTTCCAAATCAAAATCAAATCAAATGTTATTTGTCACATGCGCCGGAATACAACAGGTACCTTACAATGAAATGCTTACTTACAAGCCCTTAACCAGCAATGCAGTTTTAAGAAAAGACCTAAAAAAGTAAGAGATAAGGATAACAAATAATTAAAGAGCAGCAGTAAATAACAATAGCGGGGCTATTTACAGAGTCAATGTGGAGGTTATATACAGAGTCAATGTGGAGGCTATATACAGAGTCAATGTGGAGGTTATATACAGAGTCAATGTGGAGGTTATATACAGAGTCAATGTGGAGGCTATATACAGAGTCAATGTGGAGGTTATATACAGAGTCAATGTGGAGGCTATATACAGAGTCAATGTGGAGGTTATATACAGAGTCAATGTGGAGGCTATATCAATGTGGAGGTTATAGAGTCAATGTGGAGGCTATATACAGAGTCAATGTGGAGGCTATACAAAGAGTCAATGTGGAGGCTATATACAAGTGTGGAGGCTATATACAGAGTCAATGTGGAGGCTATATACAGAGTCAATGTGGAGGTGAGAATGTGGAGGCTATATACAGAGTCAATGTGGAGGTTATATACAGAGTCAATGTGGAGGTCAATATATACAGAGTCAATGTGGAGGCTATATACAGAGTCAATGTGGAGGCTATACAGAGTCAATGTGGAGGCTATATACAGAGTCAATGTGGAGGCTATATACAGAGTCAATGTGGAGGTTATATACAGAGTCAATGTGGAGGTTATATACAGAGTCAATGTGGAGGAGTCAATGTGGATATACAGAGTCAATGTGGAGGCTATACAAGAGTCAATGTGGAGGCTATATACAGAGTCAATGTGGAGGCTATATACAGAGTCAATGTGGAGGCTATATACAGAGTCAATGTGGAGGCTATATACAGAGTCAATGTGGAGGCTATATACAGAGTCAATGTGGAGGTTATATACAGAGTCAATGTGGAGGCTATATACAGAGTCAATGTGGAGGCTATATACAGAGTCAATGTGGAGGCTATATACAGAGTCAATGTGGAGGCTATATACAGAGTCAATGTGGAGGCTATATACAGAGTCAATGTGGAGGTTATATACAGAGTCAATGTGGAGGCTATATACAGAGTCAATGTGGAGGTTATATACAGAGTCAATGTGGAGGCTATATACAGAGTCAATGTGGAGGCTATATACAGAGTCAATGTGGAGGCTATATACAGAGTCAATGTGGAGGTTATATACAGAGTCAATGTGGAGGCTATCAATGTGGAGGCTATACATATACAGAGTCAATGTGGAGGCTATATACAGAGTCAATGTGGAGGCTATATACAGAGTCAATGTGGAGGCTATATACAGAGTCAATGTGGAGGCTATATACAGAGTCAATGTGGAGGCTATATACAGAGTCAATGTGGAGGCTATATACAGAGTCAATGTGGGAGGCTATATACAGAGTCAATGTGGAGGCTATATACAGAGTCAATGTGGAGGCTATATACAGAGTCAATGTGGAGGCTATATACAGAGTCAGAGTCAAGTCAATGTGGAGGCTATATACAGAGTCAATGTGGAGGCTATATACAGAGTCAATGTGGAGGCTATATACAGAGTCAATGTGGAGGCTATACAGAGTCAATGTGGAGGCTATATAAGAGTCAATGTGGAGGCTATATACAGAGTCAATGTGGAGGCTATATACAGAGTCAATGTGGAGGCTATATACAGAGTCAATGTGGAGGCTATATACAGAGTCAATGTGGAGGCTATATACAGAGTCAATGTGGAGGCTATATACAGAGTCAATGTGGAGGCTATATACAGAGTCAATGTGGAGGCTATATACAGAGTCAATGTGGAGGCTATATACAGAGTCAATGTGGAGGCTATATACAGAGTCAATGTGGAGGCTATATACAGAGTCAATGTGGAGGCTATATACAGAGTCAATGTGGAGGCTATATACAGAGTCAATGTGGAGGCTATATACAGAGTCAATGTGGAGGCTATATAGGCAGAGTCAATGTGGAGGCTATATACAGAGTCAATGTGGAGGCTATATACAGAGTCAATGTGGAGGCTATATACAGAGTCAATGTGGAGGCTATATACAGAGTCAATGTGGAGGCTATATACAGAGTCAATGTGGAGGCTATATACAGAGTCAATGTGGAGGCTATATACAGAGTCAATGTGGAGGCTATATACAGAGTCAATGTGGAGGCTATATACAGAGTCAATGTGGAGGCTATATACAGAGTCAATGTGGAGGCTATATACAGAGTCAATGTGGAGGTTATATACAGAGTCAATGTGTGGAGGCTATACAAAGAGGCTATATAAGAGTCAATGTGGAGGCATATACAGAGTCAATGTGGAGGCTATATACAGAGTCAATGTGGAGGCTATACAAGAGTCAATGTGGAGGCAGAGTCAATGTGGAGGCTATATACAGAGTCAATGTGGAGGCTATACAGAGTCAATGTGGAGGCTAGAGTCAATGTGGAGGCTATACAGAGTCAATGTGGAGGCTATATACAGAGTCAATGTGGAGGCTATATACAGAGTCAATGTGGAGGCTATATACAGAGTCAATGTGGAGGCAGAGTCAATGTGGAGGCTATATACAGAGTCAATGTGGAGGCTATATACAGAGTCAATGTGGAGGCTATATACAGAGTCAATGTGGAGGCTATATACAGAGTCAATGTGGAGGCTATATACAGAGTCAATGTGGAGGCTATATACAGAGTCAATGTGGAGGCTATATACAGAGTCAATGTGGAGGCTATATACAGAGTCAATGTGGAGGCTATATACAGAGTCAATGTGGAGGCTATATACAGAGTCAATGTGGAGGCTATATACAGAGTCAATGTGGAGGTTATATACAGAGTCAATGTGGAGGCTATATACAGAGTCAATGTGGAGGCTATACACAGAGTCAATGTGGAGGCTATATACAGAGTCAATGTGGAGGCTATATACAGAGTCAATGTGGAGGCTATACAAAGAGTCAATGTGGAGGCTATATACAGAGTCAATGTGGAGGCTATATACAGAGTCAATGTGGAGGCTATATACAGAGTCAATGTGGAGGCTATATACAGAGTCAATGTGGAGGCTATATACAGAGTCAATGTGGAGGCTATATACAGAGTCAATGTGGAGGCTATATACAGAGTCAATGTGGAGGCTATATACAGAGTCAATGTGGAGGCTATATACAGAGTCAATGTGGAGGCTATATACAGAGTCAATGTGGAGGCTATATACAGAGTCAATGTGGAGGCTATATACAGAGTCAATGTGGAGGTTATATACAGAGTCAATGTGGAGGCTATAGGCAGAGTCAATGTGGAGGCTATATACAGAGTCAATGTGGAGGCTATATACAGAGTCAATGTGGAGGCTATATACAGAGTCAATGTGGAGGCTATATACAGAGTCAATGTGGAGGTTATATACAGAGTCAATGTGGAGGCTATATACAGAGTCAATGTGGAGGCTATATACAGAGTCAATGTGGAGGCTATATACAGAGTCAATGTGGAGGCTATATACAGAGTCAATGTGGAGGCTATATACAGAGTCAATGTGGAGGCTATATACAGAGTCAATGTGGAGGCTATATACAGAGTCAATGTGGAGGTTATATACAGAGTCAATGTGGAGGCTATATACAGAGTCAATGTGGAGTCTATATACATAGTCAATGTGGAGGCTATACAAAGAGTCAATGTGGAGGTTAGATACAGAGTCAATGTGGAGGCTATATACAGAGTCAATGTGGAGGCTATACAAAGAGTCAATGTGGAGGTTTTTACAGAGTCAATGTGGAGGCTATATACAGAGTCAATGTGGAGGCTATATACAGAGTCAATGTGGAGGCTATACAAAGAGTCAATGTGGAGGCTATATACAGAGTAAATGTGGAGGCTATACAAAGAGTCAATGTGGAGGTTATATACAGAGTCAATGTGGAGGCTATACAAAGAGTCAATGTGGAGGTGGAGGCTATATACAGAGTCAATGTGGAGGCTATACAAATGTGGAGGTTATATACAGAGTCAATGTGGAGGCTATATACAGAGTCAATGTGGAGGCTATATACAGAGTCAATGTGGAGGCTATATACAGAGTCAATGTGGAGGCTATATACAGAGTCAATGTGGAGGCTATATACAGAGTCAATGTGGAGGCTATATACAGAGTCAATGTGGAGGCTATATACAGAGTCAATGTGGAGGCTATATACAGAGTCAATGTGGAGGCTATATACAGAGTCAATGTGGAGGCTATATAATGTGGAGAGTCAATGTGGAGGCTATACAGAGTCAATGTGGAGGCTATATACAGAGTCAATGTGGAGGCTATATACAGAGTCAATGTGGAGGCTATATACAGAGTCAATGTGGAGGCTATATACAGAGTCAATGTGGAGGCTATATACAGAGTCAATGGAGGCTATATACAGAGTCAATGTGGAGGCTATATACAGAGTCAATGTGGAGGCTATATACAGAGTCAATGTGGAGGCTATATACAGAGTCAATGTGGAGGCTATATACAGAGTCAATGTGGAGGCTATATACAGAGTCAATGTGGAGGCTATATACAGAGTCAATGTGGAGGCTATATACAGAGTCAATGTGGAGGCAATGTATATACAGAGTCAATGTGGAGGCTATACACAGAGTCAATGTGGAGGCTATGTACAGAGTCAATGTGGAGGCTATATACAGAGTCAATGTGGAGGCTATATAAAGAGTCAATGTGAGAGGCTATATACAGAGTCAATGTGGAGGCTATATACAGAGTCAATGTGGAGGCTATATACAGAGTCAATGTGGAGGCTATATACAGAGTCAATGTGGAGGCTATATACAGAGTCAATGTGGAGGCTATATATACAGAGTCAATGTCAATGTGGAGGCTATATACAGAGTCAATGTGGAGGCTATATACAGAGTCAATGTGGAGGCTATATACAGAGTCAATGTGGAGGCTATATACAGAGTCAATGTGGAGGCTATATACAGAGTCAATGTGGAGGCTATATACAGAGTCAATGTGGAGGCTATATACAGAGTCAATGTGGAGGCTATATACAGAGTCAATGTGGAGGCTATATACAGAGTCAATGTGGAGGCTATATACAGAGTCAATGTGGAGGCTATATACAGAGTCAATGTGGAGGCTATATACAGAGTCAATGTGGAGGCTATATACAGAGTCAATGTGGAGGCTATATACAGAGTCAATGTGGAGGCTATATACAGAGTCAATGTGGAGGCTATATACAGAGTCAATGTGGAGGCTATATACAGAGTCAATGTGGAGGTTATATACAGAGTCAATGTGGAGGCTATATACAGAGTCAATGTGGAGGCTATACACAGAGTCAATGTGGAGGCTATATACAGAGTCAATGTGGAGGCTATATACAGAGTCAATGTGGAGGCTATATACAGAGTCCATGTGGAGGTTATATACAGAGTCAATGTGGAGGCTATATACAGAGTCAATGTGGAGGCTATACACAGAGTCAATGTGGAGGCTATACAAAGAGTCAATGTGGAGGCTATATACAGAGTCAATGTGGAGGCTATACAGAGTCAATGTGGAGGCTAGAGTCAATGTGGAGGCTATATACAGAGTCAATGTGGAGGCTATATACAGAGTCAATGTGGAGGCTATATACAGAGTCAATGTGGAGGCTATATACAGAGTCAATGTGGAGGCTATATACAGAGTCAATGTGGAGGCTATATACAGAGTCAATGTGGAGGCTATACAAAGAGTCAATGTGGAGGTTATATACAGAGTCAATGTGGAGGCTATATACAGAGTCAATGTGGAGGTTATATACAGAGTCAATGTGGAGGCTATATACAGAGTCAATGTGGAGGCTATACAAAGAGTCAATGTGGAGGCTATATACAGAGTCAATGTGGAGGCTATATACAGAGTCAATGTGGAGGCTATATACAGAGTCAATGTGGAGGCTATATACAGAGTCAATGTGGAGGCTATATACAGAGTCAATGTGGAGGCTATATACAGAGTCAATGTGGAGGCTATATACAGAGTCAATGTGGAGGCTATATACAGAGTCAATGTGGAGGCTATATACAGAGTCAATGTGGAGGCTATATACAGAGTCAATGTGGAGGCTATACACAGAGTCAATGTGGAGGCTATATACAGAGTCAATGTGGAGGCTATATACAGAGTCAATGTGGAGGCTATACACAGAGTCAATGTGGAGGCTATACAAAGAGTCAATGTGGAGGTTATATACAGAGTCAATGTGGAGGCTATATACAGAGTCAATGTGGAGGCTATATACAGAGTCAATGTGGAGGCTATATACAGAGTCAATGTGGAGGCTATATACAGAGTCAATGTGGAGGCTATATACAGAGTCAATGTGGAGGCTATATACAGAGTCAATGTGGAGGCTATATACAGAGTCAATGTGGAGGCTATATACAGAGTCAATGTGGAGGCTATATACAGAGTCAATGTGGAGGCTATATACAGAGTCAATGTGGAGGCTATATACAGAGTCAATGTGGAGGCTATATACAGAGTCAATGTGGAGGCTATATACAGAGTCAATGTGGAGGCTATACAGAGTCAATCAATGTGGAGGCTATATACAGAGTCAATGTGGAGGCTATATACAGAGTCAATGTGGAGGCTATATACAGAGTCAATGTGGAGGCTATATACAGAGTCAATGTGGAGGCTATATACAGAGTCAATGTGGAGGCTATATACAGAGTCAATGTGGAGGCTATATACAGAGTCAATGTGGAGGCTATATACAGAGTCAATGTGGAGGCTATATACAGAGTCAATGTCAATGAGTCAATGGGAGGCTATATACAGAGTCAATGTGGAGGCTATATACAGAGTCAATCAATGAGTGGAGGCTATATACAGAGTCAATGTGGAGGCTATATACAGAGTCAATGTGGAGGCTATACAAAGAGTCAATGTGGAGGCTATATACAGAGTCAATGTGGAGGCTATATACAGAGTCAATGTGGAGGCTATATACAGAGTCAATGTGGAGGCTATATACAGAGTCAATGTGGAGGCTATATACAGAGTCAATGTGGAGGCTATATACAGAGTCAATGTGGAGGCTATATACAGAGTCAATGTGGAGGTTATATACAGAGTCAATGTGGAGGCTATATACAGAGTCAATGTGGAGGCTATATACAGAGTCAATGTGGAGGCTATATACAGAGTCAATGTGGAGGCTATATACAGAGTCAATGTGGAGGCTATATACAGAGTCAATGTGGAGGCTATATACAGAGTCAATGTGGAGGCTATATACAGAGTCAATGTGGAGGCTATATACAGAGTCAATGTGGAGGCTATATACAGAGTCAATGTGGAGGCTATATACAGAGTCAATGTGGAGGCTATATACAGAGTCAATGTGGAGGCTATATACAGAGTCAATGTGGAGCTATATACAGAGTCAATGTGGAGGCTATATACAGAGTCAATGTGGAGGCTATACAAAGAGTCAATGTGGAGGCTATATACAGAGTCAATGTGGAGGCTATATACAGAGTCAATGTGGAGGCTATATACAGAGTCAATGTGGAGGCTATATACAGAGTCAATGTGGAGGCTATATACAGAGTCAATGTGGAGGCTATATACAGAGTCAATGTGGAGGCTATATACAGAGTCAATGTCAATGTGGAGGCTATATACAGAGTCAATGTGGAGGCTATATACAGAGTCAATGTGGAGGCTATATACAGAGTCAATGTGGAGGCTATATACAGAGTCAATGTGGAGGCTATATACAGAGTCAATGTGGAGGCTATATACAGAGTCAATGTGGAGGCTATATACAGAGAGTCAATGTGGAGGCTATACAAAGAGTCAATGTGGAGGCTATATACAGAGTCAATGTGGAGGCTATATACAGAGTCAATGTGGAGGCTATACAGAGTCAGTGTGGAGGCTAATACAGAGTCAATGTGGAGGCTATATACAGAGTCAATGTGGAGGCTATATACAGAGTCAATGTGGAGGCTATATACAGAGTCAATGTGGAGGCTATATACAGAGTCAATGTGGAGGCTATATACAGAGTCAATGTGGAGGCTATATACAGAGTCAATGTGGAGGCTATATACAGAGTCAATGTGGAGGCTATATACAGAGTCAATGTGGAGGCTATATACAGAGTCAATGTGGAGGCTATATACAGAGTCAATGTGGAGGCTATATACAGAGTCAATGTGGAGGCTATATACAGAGTCAATGTGGAGGCTATATACAGAGTCAATGTGGAGGCTATATAAAGAGTCAATGTGGAGGCTTATATACAGAGTCAATGTGGAGGCTATACACAGAGTCAATGTGGAGGCTATACAGAGTCAATGTGGAGGCTATATACAGAGTCAATGTGGAGGCTATACACAGAGTCAATGTGGAGGCTATATACAGAGTCAATGTGGAGGCTATATACAGAGGCTATATACAGAGTCAATGTGGAGGCTATATACAGAGTCAATGTGGAGGCTATATACAGAGTCAATGTGGAGGCTATATACAGAGTCAATGTGGAGGCTATATACAGAGTCAATGTGGAGGCTATATACAGAGTCAATGTGGAGGCTATATACAGAGTCAATGTGGAGGCTATACAACAGAGTCAATGTGGAGGCTATATACAGAGTCAATGTGGAGGCTATATACAGAGTCAATGTGGAGGCTATATACAGAGTCAATGTGGAGGCTATATACAGAGTCAATGTGGAGGCTATACACAGAGTCAATGTGGAGGCTATACAAAGAGTCAATGTGGAGGCTATATACAGAGTCAATGTGGAGGCTATATACAGAGTCAATGTGGAGGCTATATACAGAGTCAATGTGGAGGCTATATACAGAGTCAATGTGGAGGCTATATACAGAGTCAATGTGGAGGCTATATACAGAGTCAATGTGGAGGCTATATACAGAGTCAATGTGGAGGCTAAGTCAATGTGGAGGCTATATACAGAGTCAATGTGGAGGCTATATACAGAGTCAATGTGGAGGCTATATACAGAGTCAAATGTGGAGGCTATATACAGAGTCAATGTGGAGGCTATATACAGAGTCAATGTGGAGGCTATATACAGAGTCAATGTGGAGGCTATACAGAGTCAATGTGGAGGCTATATACAGAGTCAATGTGGAGGCTATATACAGAGTCAATGTGGAGGCTATATACAGAGAGTCAATGTGGAGGCTATATACAGAGTCAATGTGGAGGCTATATACAGAGTCAATGTGGAGGCTATATACAGAGTCAATGTGGAGGCTATATACAGAGTCAATGTGGAGGCTATATACAGAGTCAATGTGGAGGCTATATACAGAGTCAATGTGGAGGCTATATACAGAGTCAATGTGGAGGCTATATACAGAGTCAATGTGGAGGCTATATACAGAGTCAATGTGGAGGCTATATACAGAGTCAATGTGGAGGCAATAGGCTATACAGAGTCAATGTGGAGGCTATATACAGAGTCAATGTGGAGGCTATATACAGAGTCAATGTGGAGGCTATATACAGAGTCAATGTGGAGGCTATATACAGAGTCAATGTGGAGGCTATATACAGAGTCAATGTGGAGGCTATATACAGAGTCAATGTGGAGGCTATATACAGAGTCAATGTGGAGGCTATATACAGAGTCAATGTGGAGGCTATATACAGAGTCAATGTGGAGGCTATATACAGAGTCAATGTGGAGGCTATACACAGAGTCAATGTGGAGGCTATATAAGAGTCAATGTGGAGGCTATATACAGAGTCAATGTGGAGGCTATATACAGAGTCAATGTGGAGGCTATATACAGAGTCAATGTGGAGGCTATATACAGAGTCAATGTGGAGGCTATATACAGAGTCAATGTGGAGGCTATATAAGAGTCAATGTGGAGGCTATATACAGAGTCAATGTGGAGGCTATATACAGAGTCAATGTGGAGGCTATATACAGAGTCAATGTGGAGGCTATATACAGAGTCAATGTGGAGGCTATATACAGAGTCAATGTGGAGGCTATACACAGAGTCAATGTGGAGGCTATACAGAGAGTCAATGTGGAGGCTATATACAGAGTCAATGTGGAGGCTATATACAGAGTCAATGTGGAGGCTATATACAGAGTCAATGTGGAGGCTATATACAGAGAGTCAATGTGGAGGCTATATACAGAGTCAATGTGGAGGCTATATACAGAGTCAATGTGGAGGCTATATACAGAGTCAATGTGGAGGCTATATACAGAGTCAATGTGGAGGCTATATACAGAGTCAATGTGGAGGCTATATACAGAGTCAATGTGGAGGCTATATACAGAGTCAATGTGGAGGCTATATACAGAGTCAATGTGGAGGCTATATACAGAGTCAATGTGGAGGCTATATACAGAGTCAATGTGGAGGCTATATACAGAGTCAATGTGGAGGCTATATACAGAGTCAATGTGGAGGCTATACAAAGAGTCAATGTGGAGGCTATATACAGAGTCAATGTGGAGGCTATACAAAGAGTCAATGTGGAGGCTATATACAGAGTCAATGTGGAGGCTATATACAGAGTCAATGTGGAGGCTATATACAGAGTCAATGTGGAGGCTATATACAGAGTCAATGTGGAGGCTATATACAGAGTCAATGTGGAGGCTATATACAGAGTCAATGTGGAGGCTATATACAGAGTCAATGTGGAGGCTATATACAGAGTCAATGTGGAGGCTATATACAGAGTCAATGTGGAGGCTATATACAGAGTCAATGTGGAGGCTATACAGAGTCAATGTGGAGGCTATATACAGAGTCAATGTGGAGGCTATATACAGAGTCAATGTGGAGGCTATATACAGAGTCAATGTGGAGGCTATACATACAGAGTCAATGTGGAGGCTATATACAGAGTCAATGTGGAGGCTATATACAGAGTCAATGTGGAGGCTATATACAGAGTCAATGGAGGCTATATATACAGAGTCAATGTGGAGGCTATACAGAGTCAATGTGGAGGCTATATACAGAGTCAATGTGGAGGCTATATAAAGAGTCAATGTGGAGGCTATATACAGAGTCAATGTGGAGGCTATATACAGAGTCAATGTGGAGGCTATATACAGAGTCAATGTGGAGGCTATATACAGAGTCAATGTGGAGGCTATATACAGAGTCAATGTGGAGGCTATATACAGAGTCAATGTGGAGGCTATATACAGAGTCAATGTGGAGGCTATATACAGAGTCAATGTGGAGGCTATATACAGAGTCAATGTGGAGGCTATATAAAGAGTCAATGTGGAGGCTATATACAGAGTCAATGTGGAGGCTATATACAGAGTCAATGTGGAGGCTATATACAGAGTCAATGTGGAGGCTATATACAGAGTCAATGTGGAGGCTATATACAGAGTCAATGTGGAGGCTATATACAGAGTCAATGTGGAGGCTATATACAGAGTCAATGTGGAGGCTATACACAGAGTCAATGTGGAGGCTATATACAGAGTCAATGTGGAGGCTATATACAGAGTCAATGTGGAGGCTATATACAGAGTCAATGTGGAGGCTATATACAGAGTCAATGTGGAGGCTATATACAGAGTCAATGTGGAGGCTATATACAGAGTCAATGTGGAGGCTATACACAGAGTCAATGTGGAGGCTATATACAGAGTCAATGTGGAGGCTATATACAGAGTCAATGTGGAGGCTATATACAGAGTCAATGTGGAGGCTATATACAGAGTCAATGTGGAGGCTATATACAGAGTCAATGTGAGTCAATGTGGAGGCTATATACAGAGTCAATGTGGAGGCTATACAACAGAGTCAATGTGGAGGCTATATACAGAGTCAATGTGGAGGCTATATACAGAGTCAATGTGGAGGCTATATACAGAGTCAATGTGGAGGCTATATACAGAGTCAATGTGGAGGCTATATACAGAGTCAATGTGGAGGCTATACACAGAGTCAATGTGGAGGCTATATACAGAGTCAATGTGGAGGCTATATACAGAGTCAATGTGGAGGTTATATACAGAGTCCATGTGGAGGTTATATACAGAGTCAATGTGGAGGCTATATACAGAGTCAATGTGGAGGCTATACACAGAGTCAATGTGGAGGCTATACAAAGAGTCAATGTGGAGGTTATATACAGAGTCAATGTGGAGGCTATACAAAGAGTCAATGTGGAGGCTATATACAGAGTCAATGTGGAGGCTATATACAGAGTCAATGTGGAGGCTATACAAAGAGTCAATGTGGAGGCTATATACAGAGTCAATGTGGAGGCTATATACAGAGTCAATGTGGAGGCTATATACAGAGTCAATGTGGAGGCTATATACAGAGTCAATGTGGAGGCTATATACAGAGAGTCAATGTGGAGGTATACAGAGTCAATGTGGAGGCTATATACAGAGTCAATGTGGAGGCTATATACAGAGTCAATGTGAGTCAGGCTATATACAGAGTCAATGTGGAGGCTATATACAGAGTCAATGTGGAGGCTATATACAGAGTCAATGTGGAGGCTATATACAGAGTCAATGTGGAGGCTATATACAGAGTCAATGTGGAGGCTATATACAGAGTCAATGTGGAGGCTATATACAGAGTCAATGTGGAGGCTATATACAGAGTCAATGTGGAGGCTATACAAGAGTCAATGTGGAGGCTATATACAGAGTCAATGTGGAGGCTATATACAGAGTCAATGTGGAGGCTATATACAGAGTCAATGTGGAGGCTATATACAGAGTCAATGTGGAGGCTATATACAGAGTCAATGTGGAGGCTATATACAGAGTCAATGTGGAGGCTATATACAGAGTCAATGTGGAGGCTATATACAGAGTCAATGTGGAGGCTATATACAGAGTGGAGGCTATACAAAGAGTCAATGTGGAGGCTATATACAGAGTCAATGTGGAGGCTATATACAGAGTCAATGTGGAGGCTATATATACAGAGTCAATGTGGAGAGCTATATACAGAGTCAATGTGGAGGCTATACACAGAGTCAATGTGGAGGCTATACAAAGAGTCAGAGTCAATCAATGTGGAGGCTATATACAGAGAGTCAATGTGGAGGCTATATACAGAGTCAATGTGGAGGCTATAGGCTATAACAGAGTCAATGTGGAGGCTATATACAGAGTCAATGTGGAGGCTATATACAGAGTCAATGTGGAGGCTATATACAGAGTCAATGTGGAGGCTATATACAGAGTCAATGTGGAGGCTATATACAGAGTCAATGTGGAGGCTATACAAAGAGTCAATGTGGAGGTGGATATACAGAGTCAATGTGGAGGCTATATAAGAGTCAATGTGGAGGCTATATACAGAGTCAATGTGGAGGCTATATACAAAGAGTCAATGTGGAGGCTATATACAGAGTCAATGTCAATGTGGAGGCTATATCACAGAGTCAATGTGGAGGCTATATACAGAGTCAATGTGGAGGCTATATACAGAGTCAATGGAGGCTATATACAGAGTCAATGTGGAGGCTATATACAGAGTCAATGTGGAGGCTATATACAGAGTCAATGTGGAGGCTATATACAGAGTCAATGTGGAGGCTATATACAGAGTCAATGTGGAGGCTATATCAATGTGGAGGCTATAGAGTCAATGTGGAGGCTATATACAGAGTCAATGTGGAGGCTATATACAGAGTCAATGTGGAGGCTATATACAGAGTCAATGTGGAGGCTATATACAGAGTCAATGTGGAGGCTATATACAGAGTCAGTGGAGTCATATGTGAGTCAATGAGGCTATATACAGAGTCAATGTGGAGGCTATATACAGAGTCAATGTGGAGGCTATATACAGAGTCAATGTGGAGGCTATATACAGAGTCAATGTGGAGGCTATATACAGAGTCAATGTGGAGGCTATATACAGAGTCAATGTGGAGGCTATACAGAGTCAATGTGGAGGCTATATACAGAGTCAATGTGGAGGCTGAGTCAATGTGGAGGCTATATACAGAGTCAATGTGGAGGCTATATACAGAGTCAATGTGGAGGCTATATACAGAGTCAATGTGGAGGCTATATACAGAGTCAATGTGGAGGCTATATACAGAGTCAATGTGGAGGCTATATACAGAGTCAATGTGGAGGCTATATACAGAGTCAATGTGGAGGCTATATACAGAGTCAATGTGGAGGCTATATACAGAGTCAATGTGGAGGCTATATACAGAGTCAATGTGGAGGCTATATACAGAGTCAATGTGGAGGCTAGGCTATATACAGAGTCAATGTGGAGGCTATATACAGAGTCAATGTGGAGGCTATATACAGAGTCAATGTGGAGGCTATATACAGAGTCAATGTGGAGGCTATATAAATGTGGAGGCTATATACAGAGTCAATGTGGAGGCTATATACAGAGTCAATGTGGAGGCTATATACAGAGTCAATGTGGAGGCTATATACAGAGTCAATGTGGAGGCTATATACAGAGTCAATGTGGAGGCTATATACAGAGTCAATGTGGAGGCTATATATACAGAGTCAATGTGGAGGCTATACACAGAGTCAATGTGGAGGCTATATACAGAGTCAATGTGGAGGCTATATACAGAGTCAATGTGGGAGGCTATATACAGAGTCAATGTGGAGGCTATATACAGAGTCAATGTGGAGGCTATACACAGAGTCAATGTGGAGGCTATATAAAGAGTCAATGTGGAGGCTATATACAGAGTCAATGTGGAGGCTATATACAGAGTCAATGTGGAGGCTATATACAGAGTCAATGTGGAGGCTATATACAGAGTCAATGTGGAGGCTATATACAGAGTCAATGTGGAGGCTATATACAGAGTCAATGTGGAGGCTATATACAGAGTCAATGTGGAGGCTATATACAGAGTCAATGTGGAGGCTATATACAGAGTCAATGTGGAGGCTATATACAGAGTCAATGTGGAGGCTATATACAGAGTCAATGTGGAGGCTATATACAGAGTCAATGTGGAGGCTATATACAGAGTCAATGTGGAGGCTATATACAGAGTCAATGTGGAGGCTATATACAGAGTGTGGAGGCTATATACAGAGTCAATGTGGAGGCTATATACAGAGTCAATGTGGAGGCTATATACAGAGTCAATGTGGAGGCTATATACAGAGTCAATGTGGAGGCTATATACAGAGTCAATGTGGAGGCTATATACAGAGTCAATGTGGAGGCTATATACAGAGTCAATGTGGAGGCTATATACAGAGTCAATGTGGAGGCTATATACAGAGTCAATGTGGAGGCTATATACAGAGTCAATGTGGAGGCTATATACAGAGTCAATGTGGAGGCTATATAGAGTCAGAGTCAATGTGGAGGCTATATACAGAGTCAATGTGGAGGCTATATACAGAGTCAATGTGGAGGCTATATACAGAGTCAATGTGGAGGCTATATACAGAGTCAATGTGGAGGCTATATACAGAGTCAATGTGGAGGCTATACACAGAGTCAATGTGGAGGCTATACAAAGAGTCAATGTGGAGGCTATATACAGAGTCAATGTGGAGGCTATATACAGAGTCAATGTGGAGGTTATATACAGAGTCAATGTGGAGGCTATATACAGAGTCAATGTGGAGGCTATACACAGAGTCAATGTGGAGGCTATATAAAGAGTCAATGTGGAGGTTATATACAGAGTCAATGTGGAGGCTATACAAAGAGTCAATGTGGAGGCTATATACAGAGTCAATGTGGAGGCTATATACAGAGTCAATGTGGAGGCTATATACAGAGTCAATGTGGAGGCTATATACAGAGTCAATGTGGAGGCTATACACAGAGTCAATGTGGAGGCTATATACAAGAGTCAATGTGGAGGCTATATACAGAGTCAATGTGGAGGCTATATAAGAGTCAATGTGGAGGCTATATACAGAGTCAATGTGGAGGCTATACAAAGACAGAGTCAATGTGGAGGCTATACAGAGTCAATGTGGAGGTTATATACAGAGTCAATGTGGAGGCTATACAAAGAGTCAATATGGAGGCTATATACAGAGTCAATGTGGAGGCTATATACAGAGTCAATGTGGAGGCTATATACAGAGTCAATGTGGAGGCTATATACAGAGTCAATGTGGAGGCTATATACAGAGTCAATGTGGAGGCTATATACAGAGTCAATGTGGAGGCTATATACAGAGTCAATGTGGAGGCTACATACAGAGTCAATGTGGAGGCTATATACAGAGTCAATGTGGAGGCTATACAATGAGTCAATGTGGAGGTTATATACAGAGTCAATGTGGAGGTTATATACAGAGTCAATGTGGAGGTTATATACAGAGTCAATGTGGAGGCTATATACAGAGTCAATGTGGAGGTTATATACAGAGTCAATGTGGAGGCTATATACAGAGTCAATGTGGAGGCTATATACAGAGTCAATGTGGAGGCTATATACAGAGTCAATGTGGAGGCTATATACAGAGTCAATGTGGAGGCTATATACAGAGTCAATGTGGAGGCTATATACAGAGTCAATGTGGAGGCTATATACAGAGTCAATGTGGAGGCTATATACAGAGTCAATGTGGAGGCTATATACAGAGTCAATGTGGAGGCTATATACAGAGTCAATGTGGAGGCTATATACAGAGTCAATGTGGAGGCTATATACAGAGAGTCAATGTGGAGGCTATATACAGAGTCAATGTGGAGGCTATATACAGAGTCAATGTGGAGGCTATATACAGAGTCAATGTGGAGGCTATATACAGAGTCAATGTGGAGGCTATATACAGAGTCAATGTGGAGGCTATATACAGAGTCAATGTGGAGGCTTATATACAGAGAGTCAATGTGGAGGCTATATACAGAGTCAATGAGTCAATGTGAGGCTATATAAGAGTCAATGTGGAGGCTATATACAGAGTCAATGTGGAGGCTATATACAGAGTCAATGTGGAGGCTATATAAGAGTCAATGTGGAGGCTATATACAGAGTCAATGTGGAGGCTATATACAGAGTCAATGTGGAGGCTATATACAGAGTCAATGTGGAGGCTATATACAGAGTCATGTGGAGGCTATATACAGAGTCAATGTGGAGGCTATATACAGAGTCAATGTGGAGGCTATATACAGAGTCAATGTGGAGGCTATATACAGAGTCAATGTGGAGGCTATATACAGAGTCAATGTGGAGGCTATATACAGAGTCAATGTGGAGGCTATATACAGAGTCAATGTGGAGGCTATATACAGAGTCAATGTGGAGGCTATATACAGAGTCAATGTGGAGGCTATATACAGAGTCAATGTGGAGGCTATATACAGAGTCAATGTGGAGGCTATATACAGAGTCAATGTGGAGGCTATATACAGAGTCAATGTGGAGGCTATATACAGAGTCAATGTGGAGGCTATATACAGAGTCAATGTGGAGGCTATATACAGAGTCAATGTGGAGGCTATATACAGAGTCAATGTGGAGGCTATATAGAGTCAATGTGGAGGCTATATACAGAGTCAATGTGGAGGCTATATACAGAGTCAATGTGGAGGCTATATACAGAGTCAATGTGGAGGCTATACAAGTCAATGTGGAGGCTATACAAAGAGTCAATGTGGAGGCTTATATACAGAGTCAATGTGGAGGCTATATAAAGAGTCAATGTGGAGGCTATATACAGAGTCAATGTGGAGGCTATATACAGAGTCAATGTGGAGGCTATATACAGAGTCAATGTGGAGGCTATATACAGAGTCAATGTGGAGGCTATATACAGAGTCAATGTGGAGGCTATATACAGAGTCAATGTGGAGGCTATATACAGAGTCAATGTGGAGGCTATATACAGAGTCAATGTGGAGGCTATATACAGAGTCAATGTGGAGGCTATATACAGAGTCAATGTGGAGGCTATATACAGAGTCAATGTGGAGGCTATATACAGAGTCAATGTGGAGGCTATATACAGAGTCAATGTGGAGGCTATATACAGAGTCAATGTGGAGGCTATATACAGAGTCAATGTGGAGGCTATATACAGAGTCAATGTGGAGGCTATATACAGAGTCAATGTGGAGTCAATGTGGAGGTATATACAGAGTCAATGTGGAGGCTATACAGAGTCAATGTGGAGGTTATATACAGAGTCAATGTGGAGGCTATATACAGAGTCAATGTGGAGGCTATACAAAGAGTCAATGTGGAGGCTATACAGAGAGTCAATGTGGAGGCTATATACAGAGTCAATGTGGAGGCTATATACAGAGTCAATGTGGAGGCTATATACAGAGTCAATGTGGAGGCTATATACAGAGTCAATGTGGAGGCTATATACAGAGTCAATGTGGAGGCTATATACAGAGTCAATGTGGAGGCTATATCAATGTGGAGGCTATATACAGAGTCAATGTGGAGGCTATACATACAGAGTCAATGTGGAGGCTATACACAGAGTCAATGTGGAGGCTATATACAGAGTCAATGTGGAGGCTATATACAGATCAATGTGGAGGCTATATACAGAGTCAATGTGGAGGCTATATACAGAGTCAATGTGGAGGCTATATACAGAGTCAATGTGGAGGCTATATACAGAGTCAATGTGGAGGCTATATACAGAGTCAATGTGGAGGCTATATACAGAGTCAATGTGGAGGCTATATACAGAGTCAATGTGGAGGCTATATACAGAGTCAATGTGGAGGCTATATACAGAGTCAATGTGGAGGCTATATACAGAGTCAATGTGGAGGCTATATACAGAGTCAATGTGGAGGCTATATACAGAGTCAATGTGGAGGCTATATACAGAGTCAATGTGGAGGCTATATACAGAGTCAATGTGGAGGCTATATACAGAGTCAATGTGGAGGCTATATACAGAGTCAATGTGGAGGCTATATACAGAGTCAATGTGGAGGCTATATACAGAGTCAATGTGGAGGCTATATACAGAGTCAATGTGGAGGCTATATACAGAGTCAATGTGGAGGCTATATACAGAGTCAATGTGGAGGCTATATACAGAGTCAATGTGGAGGCTATATACAGAGTCAATGTGGAGGCTATATACAGAGTCAATGTGGAGGCTATATACAGAGTCAATGTGGAGGCTATACACAGAGTCAATGGGCTATACAAAGAGTCAATGTGGAGGCTATATACAGAGTCAATGTGGAGGCTATATACAGAGTCAATGTGGAGGCTATATAAGAGTCAATGTGGAGGCTATATACAGAGTCAATGTGGAGGCTATACACAGAGTCAATGTGGAGGCTATATACAGAGTCAATGTGGAGGCTATATACAGAGTCAATGTGGAGGCTATATACAGAGTCAATGTGGAGGCTATATACAGAGTCAATGTGGAGGCTATATACAGAGTCAATGTGGAGGCTATATACAGAGTCAATGTGGAGGCTATATACAGAGTCAATGTGGAGGCTATATACAGAGTCAATGTGGAGGCTATATACAGAGTCAATGTGGAGGCTATATACAGAGTCAATGTGGAGGCTATACAAAGAGTCAATGTGGAGGCTATATACAGAGTCAATGTGGAGGCTATATACAGAGTCAATGTGGAGGCTATATACAGAGTCAATGTGGAGGCTATATACAGAGTCAATGTGGAGGCTATACACAGAGTCAATGTGGAGGCTATATACAGAGTCAATGTGGATACAGAGTCAATGTGGAGGCTATATACAGAGTCAATGTGGAGGCTATATACAGAGTCAATGTGGAGGCTATATACAGAGTCAATGTGGAGGCTATATACAGAGTCAATGTGGAGGCTATATACAGAGTCAATGTGGAGGCTATATACAGAGTCAATGTGGAGGCTATATACAGAGTCAATGTGGAGGCTATATACAGAGTCAATGTGGAGGCTATATAAGAGTCAATGTGGAGGCTATATACAGAGTCAATGTGGAGGCTATATACAGAGTCAATGTGGAGGCTATACACAGAGTCAATGTGGAGGCTATATACAGTCAATGTGGAGGCTATATACAGAGTCAATGTGGAGGCTATATACAGAGTCAATGTGGAGGCTATATACAGAGTCAATGTGGAGGCTATATACAGAGTCAATGTGGAGGCTATACAAACAGAGTCAATGTGGAGGCTATATACAGAGTCAATGTGGAGGCTATATACAGAGTCAATGTGGAGGCTATATACAGAGTCAATGTGGAGGCTATATACAGAGTCAATGTGGAGGCTATATACAGAGTCAATGTGGAGGCTATATACAGGAGGGAGGCTATATACAGAGTCAATGTGGAGGCTATATACAGAGTCAATGTGGAGGCTATATACAGAGTCAATGTGGAGGCTATATACAGAGTCAATGTGGAGGCTATATATACAGAGTCAATGTGGAGGCTATACAGAGTCAATGTGGAGGCAGAGTCAATGTGGAGGCTCATGTGGAGGCTATACACAGAGTCAATGTGGAGGCTATATACAGAGTCAATGTGGAGGCTATATACAGAGTCAATGTGGAGGCTATATACAGAGTCAATGTGGAGGCTATATACAGAGTCAATGTGGAGGCTATATACAGAGTCAATGTGGAGGCTATATACAGAGTCAATGTGGAGGCTATATACAGAGTCAATGTGGAGGCTATATACAGAGTCAATGTGGAGGCTATATACAGAGTCAATGTGGAGGCTATATACAGAGTCAATGTGGAGGCTATACACAGAGTCAATGTGGAGGCTATATACAGAGTCAATGTGGAGGCTATATACAGAGTCAATGTGGAGGCTATATACAGAGTCAATGTGGAGGCTATATACAGAGTCAATGTGGAGGCTATATACAGAGTCAATGTGGAGGCTACATACAGAGTCAATGTGGAGGCTATATACAGAGTCAATGTGGAGGCTATATACAGAGTCAATGTGGAGGCTATATATATACAGAGTCAATGTGGAGGCTATATACAGAGTCAATGTGGAGGCTATATACAGAGTCAATGTGGAGGCTATATACAGAGTCAATGTGGAGGCTATACAAAGAGTCAATGTGGAGGCTATATACAGAGTCAATGTGGAGGCTATATACAGAGTCAATGGGAGGCTATATACAGAGTCAATGTGGAGGCTATATACAGAGTCAATGTGGAGGCTATATACAGAGTCAATGTGGAGGCTATATACAGAGTCAATGTGGAGGCTATATACAGAGTCAATGTGGAGGCTATACGCAGAGTCAATGTGGAGGCTATATACAGAGTCAATGTGGAGGCTATATACAGAGTCAATGTGGAGGCTATATACAGAGTCAATGTGGAGGCTATATACAGAGTCAATGTGGAGGCTATATGAGTCAGATGTGGAGGCTATATACAGAGTCAATGTGGAGGCTATATACAGAGTCAATGTGGAGGCTATATACAGAGTCAATGTGGAGGCTATATACAGAGTCAATGTGGAGGCTATACAAAGAGTCAATGTGGAGGCTACATACAGAGTCAATGTGGAGGCTATATACAGAGTCAATGTGGAGGCTATACACAGAGTCAATGTGGAGGCTATATACAGAGTCAATGTGGAGGCTATATACAGAGTCAATGTGGAGGCTATATACAGAGTCAATGTGGAGGCTATATACAGAGTCAATGTGGAGGCTATACAAAGAGTCAATGTGGAGGCTATATACAGAGTCAATGTGGAGGCTATATACAGAGTCAATGTGGAGGTGGAGGTATATACAGAGTCAATGTGGAGGCTATATACAGAGTCAATGTGGAGGCTATATACAGAGTCAATGTGGAGGCAATGTAGGCTATATACAGAGTCAATGTGGAGGCTATATACAGAGTCAATGTGGAGGCTATATACAGAGTCAATGTGGAGGCTATATACAGAGTCAATGTGGAGGCTATATACAGAGTCAATGTGGAGGCTATATACAGAGTCAATGTGGAGGCTATATACAGAGTCAATGTGGAGGCTATATACAGAGTCAATGTGGAGGCTATATACAGAGTCAATGTGGAGGCTATATACAGAGTCAATGTGGAGGCTATATACAGAGTCAATGTGGAGGCTATATACAGAGTCAATGTGGAGGCTATATACAGAGTCAATGTGGAGGCTATACACAGAGTCAATGTGGAGGCTATATACAGAGTCAATGTGGAGGCTATATACAGAGTCAATGTGGAGGCTATATACAGAGTCAATGTGGAGGCTATATACAGAGTCAATGTGGAGGCTATATCAATGTGGAGGCTATATACAGAGTCAATGTGGAGGCTATATACAGAGTCAATGTGGAGGCTATATACAGAGTCAATGTGGAGGCTATATACAGAGTCAATGTGGAGGCTATATACAGAGTCAATGTGGAGGCAATGTGGAGGCTATATACAGAGTCAATGTGGAGGCTATACAAAGAGTCAATGTGGAGGCTATATACAGAGTCAATGTGGAGGCTATATACAGAGTCAATGTGGAGGCTATATACAGAGTCAATGTGGAGGCTATATACAGAGTCAATGTGGAGGCTATATACAGAGTCAATGTGGAGGCTATATACAGAGTCAATGTGGAGGCTATATACAGAGTCAATGTGGAGGCTATATACAGAGTCAATGTGGAGGCTATATACAGAGTCAATGTGGAGGCTATATACAGAGTCAATGTGGAGGCTATACAAAGAGTCAATGTGGAGGCTATATACAGAGGCTATATACAGAGTCAATGTGGAGGCTATATACAGAGTCAATGTGGAGGCTATATACAGAGTCAATGTGGAGGCTATATACAGAGTCAATGTGGAGGCTATACAAGAGTCAATGTGGAGGCTATATACAGAGTCAATGTGGAGGCTATATACAGAGTCAATGTGGAGGCTATATACAGAGTCAATGTGGAGGCTATATACAGAGTCAATGTGGAGGCTATATACAGAGTCAATGTGGAGGCTATATACAGAGTCAATGTGGAGGCTATATAGGCAGAGAGTCAATGTGGAGGCTATATACAGAGTCAATGTGGAGGCTATATACAGAGTCAATGTGGAGGCTATATACAGAGTCAATGTGGAGGCTATATAAGAGTCAATGTGGAGGCTATATACAGAGTCAATGTGGAGGCTATATACAGAGTCAATGTGGAGGCTATATACAGAGTCAATGTGGAGGCTATATACAGAGTCAATGAGGCTCAGAGTCAATGTGGAGGCTATATACAGAGTCAATGTGGAGGCTATATACAGAGTCAATGTGGAGGCTATATACAGAGTCAATGTGGAGGCTATATACAGAGTCAATGTGGAGGCTATATACAGAGTCAATGTGGAGGCTATATACAGAGTCAATGTGGAGGCTATATACAGAGTCAATGTGGAGGCTATATACAGAGTCAATGTGGAGGCTATATACAGAGTCAATGTGGAGGCTATACACAGAGTCAATGTGGAGGCTATATACAGAGTCAATGTGGAGGCTATATACAGAGTCAATGTGGAGGCTATAGACAGAGTCAATGTGGAGGCTATATACAGAGTCAATGTGGAGGCTATATACAGAGTCAATGTGGAGGCTATATACAGAGTCAATGTGGAGGCTATATACAGAGTCAATGTGGAGGCTATATACAGAGTCAATGTGGAGGCTTATATACAGAGTCAATGTGGAGGCTATATACAGAGTCAATGTGGAGGCTATATACAGAGTCAATAGGCTATATACAGAGTCAATGTGGAGGCTATATGTGGACAGAGTCAATGTGGAGGCTATACAAAGAGTCAATGTGGAGGCTTATATACAGAGTCAATGTGGAGGCTATATACAGAGTCAATGTGGAGGCTAAAGAGTCAATGTGGAGGCTATATACAGAGTCAATGTGGAGGCTATATAATCAATGTGGAGGCTATATACAGAGTCAATGTGGAGGCTATATACAGAGTCAATGTGGAGGCTATACAGAGTCAATGTGGAGGCTATATACAGAGTCAATGTGGCTAGGCTATATACAGAGTCAATGTGGAGGCTATATACAGAGTCAATGTGGAGGCTATATACAGAGTCAATGTGGAGGCTATATACAGAGTCAATGTGGAGGCTATATACAGAGTCAATGTGGAGGCTATATACAGAGTCAATGTGGAGGCTATATACAGAGTCAATGTGGAGGCTATATACAGAGTCAATGTGGAGGCTATATACAGAGTCAATGTGGAGGCTATATACAGAGTCAATGTGGAGGCTATATACAGAGTCAATGTGGAGGTATATACAGAGTCAATGTGGAGGTTATATACAGAGTCAATGTGGAGGCTATATACAGAGTCAATGTGGAGGCTATACAGAGTCAATGTGGAGGCTATATACAGAGTCAATGTGGAGGCTATATACAGAGTCAATGTGGAGGCTATATACAGAGTCAATGTGGAGGCTATATACAGAGTCAATGTGGAGGCTATATACAGAGTCAATGTGGAGGCTATATACAGAGTCAATGTGGAGGCTATATACAGAGTCAATGTGGAGGCTATACAACAGAGTCAATGTGGAGGCTATATACAGAGTCAATGTGGAGGCTATATACAGAGTCAATGTGGAGGCTATATACAGAGTCAATGTGGAGGCTATATACAGAGTCAATGTGGAGGTCAGAGTCAATGTGGAGGCTATATACAGAGTCAATGTGGAGGCTATATACAGAGTCAATGTGGAGGCTATATACAGAGTCAATGTGGAGGCTATATAAAGAGTCAATGTGGAGGCTATATACAGAGTCAATGTGGAGGCTATATACAGAGTCAATGTGGAGGCTAGGCTATACAGAGTCAATGTGAGAGGCTATACACAGAGTCAATGTGGAGGCTATACAGAGTCAATGTGGAGGCTATATACAGAGTCAATGTGGAGGCTATACAAAGAGTCAATGTGGAGGCTATATACAGAGTCAATGTGGAGGCTATATACAGAGTCAATGTGGAGGCAGAGTCAATGTGGAGGCTATATACAGAGTCAATGTGGAGGCTATAGGCTACAGAGTCAATGTGGAGGCTATATACAGAGTCAATGTGGAGGCTATATACAGAGTCAATGTGGAGGCTATATACAGAGTCAATGTGGAGGCTATACAAAGAGTCAATGTGGAGGCTATATACAGAGTCAATGTGGAGGCTATACAGAGTCAATGTGGAGGCTATATACAGAGTCAATGTGGAGGCTATATACAGAGTCAATGTGGAGGCTATATACAGAGTCAATGTGGAGGCTATATACAGAGTCAATGTGGAGGCTATATACAGAGTCAATGTGGAGGCTATATACAGAGTCAATGTGGAGGCTATATACAGAGTCAATGTGGAGGCTAGAGTCAATGTGGAGGCTATATACAGAGTCAATGTGGAGGCTATATACAGAGTCAATGTGGAGGCTATATACAGAGTCAATGTGGAGGCTATATACAGAGTCAATGTGGAGGCTATATACAGAGTCAATGTGGAGGCTATATACAGAGTCAATGTGGAGGCTATATACAGAGTCAATGTGGAGGCAGAGTCAGGCTATGTGGAGGCTATATACAGAGTCAATGTGGAGGCTATATACAGAGTCAATGTGGAGGCTATATACAGAGTCCATGTGGAGGTTATATACAGAGTCCATGTGGAGGTTATATACAGAGTCAATGTGGAGGCTATATACAGATTCAATGTGGAGGCTATACACAGAGTCAATGTGGAGGCTATACAAAGAGTCAATGTGGAGGCTATATACAGAGTCAATGTGGAGGCTATACAAAGAGTCAATGTGGAGGCTACATACAGAGTCAATGTGGAGGCTATATACAGAGTCCATGTGGAGGTTATATACAGAGTCAATGTGGAGGCTATATACAGAGTCAATGTGGAGGCTATACACAGAGTCAATGTGGAGGCTATACAAAGAGTCAATGTGGAGGTTATATACAGAGTCAATGTGGAGGCTATACAAAGAGTCAATGTGGAGGTTATATACAGAGTCAATGTGGAGGCAAAGAGTAATGTGGAGGCAATACAGAGTCAATGTGGAGGCTATATACAGAGTCAATGTGGAGGCTATAATGTGGAGGCAGAGTCAATGTGGAGGCTATATACAGAGTCAATGTGGAGGCTATATAGAGTCAATGTGGAGGCTATATACAGAGTCAATGTGGAGGCTATATACAGAGTCAATGTGGAGGCTATATACAGAGTCAATGTGGAGGCTATATACAGAGTCAATGTGGAGGCTATATACAGAGTCAATGTGGAGGCTATATACAGAGTCAATGTGGAGGCTATATACAGAGTCAATGTGGAGGCTATATACAGAGTCAATGTGGAGGCTATATACAGAGTCAATGTGGAGGCTATATACAGAGTCAATGTGGAGGCTATATACAGAGTCAATGTGGAGGCTATATACAGAGTCAATGTGGAGGCTATATACAGAATGTCAGAGTCAATGTGGAGGCTATATACAGAGTCAATGTGGAGGCTATATACAGAGTCAATGTGGAGGCTATATACAGAGTCAATGTGGAGGCTATATACAGAGTCAATGTGGAGGCTATATACAGAGTCAATGTGGAGGCTATATACAGAGTCAATGTGGAGGCTATATACAGAGTCAATGTGGAGGCTATATACAGAGTCAATGTGGAGGCTATATACAGAGTCAATGTGGAGGCTATATACAGAGTCAATGTGGAGGCTATATACAGAGTCAATGTGGAGGCTATACACAGAGTCAATGTGGAGGCTATACAAAGAGTCAATGTGGAGGCTATATACAGAGTCAATGTGGAGGCTATATACAGAGTCAATGTGGAGGCTATACAGAGTCAATGTGGAGGCTATATACAGAGTCAATGTGGAGGCTATATACAGAGTCAATGTGGAGGCTATATACAGAGTCAATGTGGAGGCTATATAGAGTCAGAGTCAAATGTGGAGGCTATATACAGAGTCAATGTGGAGGCTATATACAGGTCTATATACAGAGTCAATGTGGAGGCTATACACAGTCAATGTGGAGGCTATACAAAGTGGAGGCTATATACAGAGTCAATGTGGAGGCTATATACAGAGTCAATGTGGAGGCTATATACAGAGTCAATGTGGAGGCTATATACAGAGTCAATGTGGAGGCTATATACAGAGTCAATGTGGAGGCTATATACAGAGTCAATGTGGAGGCTATATACAGAGTCAATGTGGAGGCTATATACAGAGTCAATGTGGAGGCTATATACAGAGTCAATGTGGAGGCTATACAGAGTCAATGTGGAGGCTATATACAGAGTCAATGTGGAGGCTATATACAGAGTCAATGTGGAGGCTATATACAGAGTCAATGTGGAGGCTATATACAGAGTCAATGTGGAGAGAGTCAATGTGGAGGTTATATACAGAGTCAATGTGGAGGCTATACAAAGAGTCAATGTGGAGGCTATATACAGAGTCAATGTGGAGGCTATATACAGAGTCAATGTGGAGGCTATATACAGAGTCAATGTGGAGGCTATATACAGAGTCAATGTGGAGGCTATACACAGAGTCAATGTGGAGGCTATACAAAGAGTCAATGTGGAGGTTATATACAGAGTCAATGTGGAGGCTATACAAAGAGTCAATGTGGAGGTTATATACAGAGTCAATGTGGAGGCTATACAAAGAGTCAATGTGGAGGTTATATACAGAGTCAATGTGGAGGCTATATACAGAGTCAATGTGGAGGCTATACAAAGAGTCAATGTGGAGGCTATATACAGAGTCAATGTGGAGGCTATATACAGAGTCAATGTGGAGGCTATATACAGAGTCAATGTGGAGGCTATATACAGAGTCAATGTGGAGGCTATATACAGAGTCAATGTGGAGGCTATATACAGAGTCAATGTGGAGGCTATATACAGAGTCAATGTGGAGGCTATACACAGAGTCAATGTGGAGGTTATATACAGAGTCAATGTGGAGGCTATATACAGAGTCAATGTGGAGGCTATATACAGAGTCAATGTGGAGGCTATATACAGAGTCAATGTGGAGGCTATATACAGAGTCAATGTGGAGGCTATATACAGAGTCAATGTGGAGGCTATATACAGAGTCAATGTGGAGGCTATATACAGAGTCAATGTGGAGGCTATATACAGAGTCAATGTGGAGGCTATATACAGAGTCAATGTGGAGGCTAGAGTCAATGTGGAGGCTATACAGAGTCAATGTGGAGGCTATACAAAGAGTCAATGTGGAGGTTATATACAGAGTCAATGTGGAGGCTATACAAACAGAGTCAATGTGGAGGCTATATACAGAGTCAATGTGGAGGCTATATAAAGAGTCAATGTGGAGGTTACAAAGAGTCATAGGTACAGAGTCAATGTGGAGGCTATATACAGAGTCAATGTGGAGGCTATATAAAGAGTCAATGTGGAGGCTATATACAGAGTCAATGTGGAGGCTATACACAGAGTCAATGTGGAGGCTATATACAGAGT